>NC_045550.1:60321162-60401162 GCF_009769535.1 Thamnophis elegans
GGTCCGTTTTCACCGGCAGAGCACTGCAGGAGGACGTCACAGCTGAAAACGGCGCCTGGGAGGGGTGTCCCCGTCACGAGTGACATCGAGCTGGCCACACCCACCCATCCCCCTTGGTCAAACACAACCCTGATGTGGCCCTCGATGAAAGAGAGTTTGACATCCCTGCACTAATGTGAAGTTAAATTCTTTGCAGTTTCTAAATTATGTATTTAAACAAAAACCCAGGATTATAGGTGCTTCACATGGGACAAGAGAAAAACAAAATAATGTCCAAGTATTATTTACATCCTTCCTTTACTTTCACAGCTGAAGGGCCTAAGATTAAAGTCAGGGTTAATGTCTCAAATCAGTTTTGGATGCCCACACATAGTGTTACTGGTCGATTAATTTTTTTTCTTTCATGCTGGTGGGATCTCATAATGGTTGACATTACAGAAGGCCTTTTCCCTGCTTTTCTATTCTCTCATGACCATTTTGGGTTGGTACCTTCTACTGCTTTTGAATGACATCATTTATATGTTAATCTGTGAACAAATTCCTTTGCAGCATGATTGCCATGGTTCATAATTGTCAGGGTTCCAAGTAACGCCCCCAAAGAAGCAAGACTCTGAGCCAGGCATTTTCCTCAAAAGTTCCATTTTGTTAGAGAAGTCATATTGGCACATCTGGGAAAACCCGAATCTGAAAGCTGCCAGGTTTTCCCCACCCAAAGTGAAATCAAAGTCCCTTCCCCTGCACCCACACGTCCATCCCATGGTCCAATCAGGTCACCATCCTAACGAGTTGTTTCCCACTCATCCAGGGCTGGGATTTAGCCGGTTCAGGCGAACCGGTAGCTCCAACAATCAGCTGAGAGCAAACCGGTTCGCTCTGACGATCACGTGGGCCCGCCCGCCCGGCCCTGCGCTATACTGATCTGTTGTGGCCCAGCAGGAGCCGTTGGAGCTGCCGATGGACTCCGATAGCGAGGACCCCTACGAGTCTACTATGGAAGATGTGGAGGACTCTGGGCAGGGTTCAGACTCAGAGCAGGGATCAGAGAGGCTGGTTGGCCACCAGGAGGCGCCTAACGCATGGAGCTGTGGGGGAGATCAAAGGGAGTTTGTCCCTGACACTAGGCAACGAAGGGCAGAGAAACGGACGCAGCAGTTATGGAGACAGACTCATAAGAGATAATCAAGTCTAAGTGGTTGTGGCTTGGCCCCTCCCAAGAGAGTATAAGAAGAGACTTTGGGAGGAGTCCTTTTGCAGGACACAACTGTTCGTGCTAATCTGGAGAACTCCTTGTCTGGTCTGCCTTGTGTTCCCATGTCTGTTGGGAGTCTGGGTTGCTGCCAACGACTTGCCAGTGAGTTGTGTCTGGGCTTTCAGCCAACAGGATTATAATTGCTGTGAATAAAGAGTGGCAAACAGCTAAGCCTGTGTCTGCGTTCATCACCGGATGGAGGGGGGCCAGAACACTGACCTATATTTCCTTTGTTTGATTGCCGCACCTCAGCTGTTTTACTCACCAGGGCTGCAGTAGAAGGTAAGTTTTAGAGCTGTTTTCAAATGCACTGCGCACGCTCAGAGAACCGGTTGTTAACACCGGTTGAATCCCACCACTGCAGTCAAGCTCCTCCAGGTGCAGGCTGAACGTCCTTGACTCCCAGTGAAAGAACGTTGTTATGGTTATACATCTCACCCCGTTGCCATCGAACCTCACCCTCCCGTTTCCCACAGCATGCCCATCCACCAAGTGTGGCAGCCCTAAAGATCCAAAGAAAACGATGGCCTCCCTGCCTGAGAGTAATTTTAAGTAGGAAAATATGAGTGTGCATATTTTTTAAAAGAACAAAGTGAGAATTAACTTTAGTTCTTAAAAAAATATATATATCAGGTGTTGTGGTGAGGCTTGGTAAGAGTTCCTAAGAGACAAAGAGCTAGTAACACCATTGGCAGTTTTCTCTGCCTTGTTCAGCAACCAGAGGCAACTCTTGCATTTGAATGTTTAATGCGGAATGCTTCAGAGGTGGGCTCCTACCAGTTTGGACTGGTCCGGGCGAACTGGTAGTGGTTTGCTGGCCTGGGTCATCAGCACTGGCAGCGACCCAGGCCTGCCATGCCTTTGAACCAGTTCCCCGGTTGGCGCATGTTTTTTTTTTCAATTTTTAACGTTCTGCAAATGCGCAGATCTATTTATGAGCAATTGTGCATGCACACGGAGCGCACAATTGCCCGCGCATCGAACTGGCAGTAATGCCAGCAGCAACCCAGCCCTGGAATGCTCCTGTTTTTTGTCAGATCAATACCATAATTGTAGATGGAACCAGTGACATTTGCTGAGATGTTCAAACAAAATGACAACTTGAACCATACGCAACTAAACTGTGCTTTTAAAAAATTGCAGCTGTTTTAAGAGCCATTTTTCCTTCCAGGAGTTTAGTGTTGAAGATATTTAAAATAGAGCAAAGAAGAGACTGAATAATAGCTCTTCTTTCTAGGAAAGCCTCTAGCAGGGCATAAAAACATAGCACGGGCATTATTTCCATCCTCGTTCGGGCTTCCAGGAACTTCTTTAAAATGGAAAATGCTCCGTAGACATCCGGTTGGGAATATTAAAACCGTGACCCGTCAAAAGCGCAAACGTCAAAAGCGCGCCGATAAAACCGCGGCGCTAAAACCGCAATGTCAAAAGCGCGCCGACAGAAGCGCGATTTAAGGTAAGGTTTAGGGTTAGGGTTAGGTTTAGGGTTAGGTTTAGGGTTATTTTTAGGGTTAGGTTACAGCGTGCTTCTGTCGGCACGCTGTTGTCGGCGCGCTTCAGCGCTCATTCGTCGGCACGGTTTTGTCGGCACGGTTTTGTCCCCGCGGTTTAGTCAGGCGCGCTTTTGTCGTTCGCGCATTTGTGGTGGAACCTATTAAAACCTCTAGGCCAGTGTTTTCAAGCTAAGCAATTTTAAGGTATGTGGATTTCAACTCCCAGAATTCCTCAGCCAAGATGAAAAACATTGTTCTAATCCAGAGATGTCCAACTTTGGGAACTTGTGGAGTTCAACTCCCAGAATTCCCCAGTCAGCATGACTGGCTGAGGACTCTGGGAGTTGATGTCCACAGATCTTCAAAGTATCGCAGGCTAATTCTGCTGAATGCTGGCTGTCTGCAAATTGGCAATTCGAATCTCCCCAGGCTCAATGTTGACTCAGCCTTCCAAGGTTGGTAAAATGAGGACCCAAATTATTGGGGACAATACGCTGACTCTAAACCACTTAGAGAGGGCTGTAAAGCACTGTGAAGCAGTATACAAGTCTAGATGCTATTGCCATGCTATGCTAAAAGGCACAAACACTTCTCAGTAACATGTTACCTGCCTTTTCCTAATATATGTGGTTAAAAATAGGAACCTGGTTTTCTGTACTGGCTTTGATCCATCATTTTAATACTTTAAGGCAGTGTTTTCTGAACCCTAGCAATTTTAAAATGTGTGGACTTCAACTCCCAGAATAAGTTGAAGTCCGGAACACCGTTTTAAGGGCAGGCCTATTTTATGGAGAATTTCTAAACCTAATATCCATATGTGGGAATGATAATCAAGATTCTTTTATATGAATTTTGGCTACAATAGAAAGTTTTGGGGCAGAAATGTATAAACCAAAAATGTTAATTTTATCAAAACAATCATATTTTGATGTTTGCAATGTGGACTGTATGGGGATAGCAGACCTTTTTGGGCAGAGTGCCCAAACTGGAACATGTGTGCATGCGTGAGCATGCATGTGTGCTGGAGCGCCAAAATCTGAAGATCAGCTAGCTGATGTGCGCATGCCTGTTTTTTGGCAGTTTTGAGGCCATTTTGGGAGCTGTTTTGAGGCCATTTTTCAGGCCTTTTCTGGCCATTTTAAGGCTGTTTTTCGGGCCATTTTAAGGCTGTTTTGAGGAAAAAACAGGTAGAAAAAAAGCCCCCCCCCCCCAATGGCCTGTTTTTTAAACCAGAAGAGCAGCTGGCGATGGCACACATGCCCACAGAGAGGGCTCTGTGTGCCACCTCTGGCACCCGTGCCATAGGTTTGCCATCACTGCCCTAGAAGAGCATTTGAAAACTTCCTACTGGTACCGAATGTGACTGTGCCAATAGCAAATTTAACCCCACTGCTACTTGAGCTGTTTTGGCTACCGGTACGTTTCCAGGTGCAATTTAAGATGCTGGTTGTCACCTTTAAAACCCGACAATCTTTTTTCCAGTTTGTCCAATTCGATCCAGCAAATTGGTCATTCTGCAGATCCCTTCAGCCAGAATGTCAACGGGCAGGAAATAGGCCTTGCTTGCTGCAACAGCCCCTGCTTTGTATCTCTCCCTTCTCAGATTGGAACGGCTGCAGCCTTGTTGGGTTTTTCATTAGATTTTAAAACTTTCTGGGCTTGGGCTCAGAATGCGTTAAGGACTCCCGTTTCTTGGCATTATTGTTAGTTAGTTAACTATCTCAGCCGCTGTATTTATTAAGCTGCTGAAAGTCACTTGGCTGAAATGGGCGGCTTTGGAAAATGAATAAATAAGTAAATCTTCAGTCCCATATGCTTGCATGAAATGGTTATTTACAGAAGACAGCCTGAGGCATACGGCATTGAAGTTATTTTTGTTATACTCAAACTTCTTAGCTTCCTTCTTTTGCCAGAAATAAGATGAGAACTGGTCAGATTTAGAAGAGGGAGGAATGAATCATAGAATCATTTAAAGATAAAAAGTGAACTACACCCAAAATCCAAGGAGAACATCTCAGTTCTTTTATAAGGCAGAAGGAAAGGAGGAAGATAAGGATTAGTGAATAATATTTGTAGCCCAGGATTGAAATGTGGGATCCTTGGTGCTCTCTGAGCTTGCTTGTTTTCTTGCGGACGTTTCATTGCCCTAACTAGGTAACATCATCAGTGCTAGTAAGGAGTGCTGTTTGCTGTCAGTTTATATTCTGATGTCTTTTGCCTGTCTGCGTGGGTGGAGATAAAGATTGCCTGTAAACACTGCATCAATCATCTCCTGAATTTCTATTTAAAAACAATGAGAGAAATCCCACCAGTGCAAAATTAGTGGATATACCTGATTGGCAGAGTATGCATAATTAATTCTTTCTTCTTCTATTTGGAAAAAAAGTTAATTCCTTTTTATTCTGTCAAAATGCAGTGAAGCGTTTAATACACATACCCATTTTTTTTAAAAAAAAGGTGACCTAAATAATTCAAAAGGAATGGCTGTTGAGCAGCAATGCCCCATATTTCATCCGTTCTCAATGAAACAGGATTCATAAAGGAGAATTACAGGGTAATCCTTTAAAACCGTAATATCCTTGAAAAGAATTTGGGGTGGGGGGTTTTTTGGCTCTTGTTTTCTAGCATGGCGTAATATATCCAGGTTCTTTGAGAGAGTAAAAACTGGTGGGACTTTAGATGCAATATGCTGAAGAACAGGCAAACATGAAATCAACTGAACAGGAGAAAGAGAAAAAATCCTAATTAAAAGCACTTTGTTTATTGGTTACAATGTTAAAGTCAGGCAACATTTTCCACTGAGACACTGTACAATTACAAAGGAAAGATTCATTAGGGGAAGAACTATAAACAATTCATAGCAAAGTGTCCATCCCTCTCCCCCCACCCACCCCATTACCACTAAGAAAAAAAATGGCACAAATCTCTGTGTTTTTTGTTTTAATCAATTAGGCTGAATAAAAGGACTTTAAGATGTTCTGAAACATACAATCCAAGAAAGGCAGTGCAGAATTCACTTGGTACCTGGAGATATTTTGGAAGGGTTTTTTATTTTTCTCTCCGAGAGCGAAGACAGTAACAAGTGAAGGTTTAATAATAACCCTACGGCACACTTCCTGGAATAAACTCTTAACAGCCAAAGCACAAAGATTATTCGTTTATGAAAACAAGTCAGACACGACTCCTCCTTTGGAGAAGGAGGAAGAGGAGGCTGGGATCGACCCAGAGATGTGCTGCAGCAAGGAGGAAACAAAGAGAGCACCATTGTGTAGTAAAAATAAAGGCCTGAAGTATCTTTTTAAGAAATCCCCGTTATTATTTAAAACCGGAAAGAAAGTCAGGCACATTTTTTTTTCCAAAAAAAAATCTTATTTATTAATCATTTAGTTAATACTGTGAACAGGCTCACCAGGACACCACTAAGCATTTAACAGTCTTGCATGTATTTTACACAATCTTTTATTTCAACAAAAGGAAAGGGAAAAATAAAAATAAAAAAGACTTGCAATGCCTCAAAGATGGAAGTAGTCTCGAGTAGCACGAGGGCGTAATTTTTTAAAAAATAAAATGGGAAGGGAGGGTAACAAGGATACATGGTTCCCCCACCCCCCCACCCCCGCCCACCCAACAAGTCCTGTGTGTCTGCTTGAGATGGTTTCATCCACAGCTGGAGGGACAGGTGTTTCCCCTTCCAGCTGTAGCAAATGCTACTCAGGAGTCCCACCCCATTTCCCCCATCCCATCCCCCCCCAAAAAATAATGTTCAAGGGGGGAACTGCAGTTAAGAAGGGCGCAAGGAAGAAGTCAGAAAGGTTACGAGAATATCCAACAGCTCAGTTACTCATGCAGGACTTAAGAATTCTAGCTACGAGGGGGATATCGGTTATATACAGATTGGTCAGCTATGGAGCCCTATTGCAGAGTGAGGCACTATGTGTGACCAGTTCACTCTCAGATAAAGCCTACAAGTGCAGGTGTCCCAACCGTGCCAATTTCAAGATCCCGTGGACTTCAACTCCCAGAATTCCCCAGCCAGCATAGTTGGCTGGGAAATTCTGAGAGTTGAAGTCCACGGGGTCTTAAAAAGCTTGGCCTACAGTGCTTTCTGAATCACCAATGGGATGCTGGAGACACCACTTCTTAAGTTAACTGTACAATTCATCTTTTTGAGGGCACTACCCACTATTCTAGGTGGTGCTACTTCAACTGGCAATACTACAACCGTTCAGCCTGACGGGGTACAACAAAGGCAAGTCCCTTAATCCTAAAAGCCTAGTCAAGCACCAGAAGACAAAACGTTGGCAGGAGGCAGGAAAGTAGAGAAGGAGCAGAACAGCAGAAAGCAAAACCCTCAAGGGGTTTCGGCAAATCGAAGCGCAGAGGACTTCCAACTGCCAGAATTCTCCGCCGTGGGCAACGCCGGCTGGGAGAATTCTGGGAGTTGAAGTCCGTTATGCCTGGAAATCACCACGGTTGGGAAACCCTGCATTGGAGGACAGGAATGGGTAGCCTGTAGAGTCCAGAAGATTTGAGAAGGGGGCCTTCACTTGGCAGGGGTTTCAAGCACCCCCAGCAGCAAAGAAAACCGATAATTGGATTCATTTTCCCCATTTAGAAGGAGAGTGAAGGAGGAAACTTAAGTGCTTTAAGGCTTTGTATTTTGTTCCTTTAACCCCTTCTGGAAAAAAAAAGAGAAGAAAGAAAGAAAAAAGAGAAGAAAAAAGTCTGAAATTTGATCCCTGCCTCCTCCACAGATGTAATGTATAAATCCTACAACTCAATGGGACGGCAGGAAAGCATCTCCAGACCCCAAAAGGTTGCCCAATCCCACTGCAGGACGTCCATTCAAACTCCTGTTTCATTTTATGCATTCCAGGCAAATGGAGTTTGGCAAATCGTCTTGGGAAATCAGTTCATCCCTACAGTTTACACTAAGGACCCTTGAGATACATCCAGCCACATATTTATGCAAGTTGCTCTGCTTTCTAGGGGAATTATTCCACAAAATCCAATACGTAGTTACAAACAATTCCTGATGAAGTAGGATAACCAAAACTCTTAAAGCAGGGATGGTCAATTTTGGCAGCTTTCGGAGCTGTAGACTTCAACTCCCAGAATTCCCCAGCCAGAGTGGAATGCTGGGGAGTTCTAGAAGTTGAAGTCCACAAGTCTTAAAAGTTACCAAGGTTGGAGACCCCTGTACTAAAGTCATACAACTGAGACTGTATGATGGCTCCCAGCTTCTTTGGCAAACTGAACAATTCACTGCTGTGAATATTTTTGTGCTGGGCATTTTTCCCCTATAAAAGGGCATTTTTTTCTTACTCATGCAAGGCAACCTTAAGGCCCTTAGAAAATATATCTTGAACACCAAGGAGACAAGTAGTGGACTAAGGGGTGAGGTGATCGTAGAATGAAGAGCTATATTACAACTGTGGGGGGGGGGGGAAATTAATCCCTCGGGGTGAAATCACACCATTATCAGATGTGAAAAGAATGAAACCATATCAAAGATAAGTAAAAAAAAGCTGCATGTATAATATTTGTTTTGAAAGAATACCTCTCTCTGGACGTTAACAGAGGATTCATGGACTCTTTAAGAGCTCCTCCATCCAAAACATTTGACACATTTGCTTTGGCACTTTTGCCACCAATTAAAAAAAAAAAAAAAAAAAGCCGGAATATAGGATTTTAAAAATTGGTCAAAGTTGAGAAAACAAATGGCACTGCGACAAAATATGTTTGAAAATATCAAGAACTACCAACCTATGTTCAGATTAAAATCTCAGTGGAGATTTTAGGGGACATATATAACATTGGATCTTTCCTCTACCATCAAATCAGACTATTAATATAGACTTGAATCTACATTTCAGGCCAATCCAGGAATACTTTCGAAGAATCAGATCTGCTTCATACCTGCTACAAGTACAGACAGCAAGAAAACTAAATTTCGAGGGTTTTTTCTAAAGCACATTTCAGCCACCCATTTCTACATTTATGAGAACAGGACAATTCTGAGGGCCGATTTACGAGGTGACCTCCGCTCAAAAATTTAAAAGGGCCAAAAGCAGGATCCTACAATACTTGCTGCTCCAGAGAAGACTGAAGCCATGGAGAGTCACGGAGAGTCTTTCCAAATGGGATCTGTTGCACGGAAAGAGGAAGACGGGGGGGGGGGGGGGGGGGGGGGGGAAGGCAAGTTCATTTGTTAATGTTTCCCCGAGACTTAACACGAACACAAAAACGTTAAAAAAAAAAAAAAAGGCAGCTCAGTTTTCTGGAATGTCTAAGAGGTGAACGCGCCCCGTCGGTTGGCACAAGCAGCTATTAGAACGAGCACTTCAGCACTTCATGTGACGGGTTGAACTGAAGGTTCAAATAGCTCATTAAAAAAATTGATGTGACGTATACCAGGGTGGTCTTTCTCAACTTTGGCAACTTTTGAGATGCGTGGACTGGCCACGGTTGAGAAACACTGCACTAAGAGTTTTAAAGAGGTAATAACAATGCTGTATTAAAGAGTCTTCAATGCAGTGAGTGCAGATTTCTAGAGGAACACTGTGCTGGCGTCTTAAAAGAAGCAATAAGAACAACTTCTCCCGCCTACGCATGATTCACACGAGAGAAAACATTTCGACCTGGAATATATGAAGTAGAAAGATAAGGTGTGGATGCACTCAGAATATGCCCCACACACATTTGGAGTGATGCAGTTTAAAGAGGGTACAGGTTCCTTTGCTAGAAATTGGAAGTGCCCCCACATCCAGTCTTAAGCTAGACAGTAAGTTTACAGAAGATGAGAAAGGTCTCCATTACAATTATTCAGTCCCCATAAAAATACATCTATCAAACACCGTCTCAAGGAGATACATATCCTTCCATTTCCTGACCTGATATCTCATTAGAGCAGTGTTTCTCAACCTTGGCAACTTGAAGATGTCTGGACTTCAACTCCCAGAATTCTGGGAGTTGAAGTCCAGTCATCTTCAAGTTGCCAAGGTTGAGAAACACTGCATTAGAGGCTGTTATAGAAGGAAACTCAAAATCTAAATCCTTGAAACGTTTCAGTTCTTATGTTATGCATCTGATCATCTGCTTAACTCTGTGGGGATCAGCGCCCCGTGGCTTCTAATGGATTATCTGGGGATCTGCTACCACTAAGGGGGAGATTAAAAAAAAAGTCACGGAGCAAGAAAGGGGCAAAGTTGTCACCAGTCATCAAGGGATTTTTTCCTTTGTTTGTTTTGTTTTATACAGACACTCTGTTATAAAATTTCACAAACAGCTCATTAACTTCACACTTTTTATCTACAGTAAAATTCACAACGAGGGGGGGGGGGGAATTAGAAGAGCAGACCAGCCGATCCACTGCAGAACTCAAGAAAATACACCTTAGGTTAAACATAGAGCTATATAAATGCAGATTCTTTTTTTTTTTTTAAAGAAAAAAAAAACCGCAAACATTGTTCCTTTACTTACAGACAAAATGTTACATGATTGGCTGCTATGTGTATATTTAATTATGTACAAAAAGGTACAGTATTAGCAGGACTGGGGGTACAAGCAGAAATCCCTTCAGGGCAAATGTAGCCAAACGAAATGCTAACTGACTGGCTTTTTTATTTATTTTTATATAGCTTTGCTCACCCCAAACAGGGGTCCCGCCCTCTCTCTCTCTTTTTCTTTAAAAGAAAAGTCACCGATTTCTCCCATCTACCACTTTCTTCGTTCTTTCTGTGTGTGTGTTTTAATCTCATTTACAGAAAGCCTACTTATGCAATAATCAGCAAGTAGAAAAACTTCACCTGTAAATACAAAGTAGAAATGTTATTTCACAGCAAGAGGCTGCAGCATTGCTCTCTCCAGATCTCAGTGGAGAAGGTGTGCGTGTCTATGGGTGGAGGGGAGGGGTTCAAAACGCCACGTTAATTCCAGATTCTGAGAAAACTGTCCCAAGATCCTGTAGCTACAGCCATGCCATCGTCAGTCACTCCTAAGCAGCTGACTCGGTTGTCGTGACCAGCAAGAACACCTGAAAAGGATCCAAGAGCACAGGAATTAAACCAGTGGCCCTCAAGGGCCCCATTCACAATTCTCATGTTCTTCAATATGGGTATATCTGTGTTAATGGATCAGAAAGGTTGGCAGTTTGAATCCCTAGCGCCACGTAAGGGAGTGAGCTCCTGTTACTTGTCCCAGTTTCTGCCAACCTCGCAGTTTGAAAGCATGTTAAAAAATGCAAGTAGAAAAATAGGAACCACTTTTGATGGGAAGGTAACATGCACCTTTGGCATTCAGTCATGCTGGCCACATGACCACGGAGACGTCTTCAGACAGCGCTGACCCTTTGGCTTTGAAACAAAGATGAACACTGCCCCCTAGATTCGGGAACAACTAGCACATATGCAAGGGAAACCTTTACCTATATATCTTTTTCAGAAATAAGTTCCCTCACAAAATTCCTTAACCACATTACAGGGAATGAAGTACACCCCCCCCCCCAAAACAACCCTACATGAGAACAGTCGATTTCAGTTGTCAAAATTGAGGCAAGAGTGAAACACTTGTGCAAATATGTAGCTTTTTTTTCTTAAAAGAATATTATGAAATTTGGAACAATTGGTACAAATGGCTGCAAAACAAGAATAAAATTAATTAAGCCAAAAAACAATATATATAAATATATATAGAACTGTGTATAAAGGTGTGTAAATATAGAAGCGAAATATTATATACATGTACAGGTATGATGACATAACAATGTTGTTATGACTGTAGGTGTTATAGTAGAGAAAAAATAATAAAAAATATCTGCTAAAAAAAAAAGTAAAGGTTTCTCCTGTCCAATCAGAACCGACTAGGGAGCAGTGTTCATATGCCGTTGTCTATATCAGTGTTTCTCAACCTTGGCAACTTGAAGATGTCCGGACTTCAACTCCCAGAATTCCCCAGCTAGCAAATGCTGGCTGGGGAATTCTGGGAGTTGAAGTCCGGACATCTTCAAGTTGCCAAGGTTGAGAAACACTGGTCTATATGCTGAGATGCAGGGAACGTGGTTACCTTCCCACCAAAGGGGTACCTATTTATCAACTTCATTTTGCATGCTTTCAAACCTGCTAGGCAGCCCCGAGCTGGGGCAAGTAACAGGAGCTCACCTTGCCACATTGAGCTTGGGTCTTGAACCTGGCCTGTCAGTTTTTCAGCTGACAAGCTCAGCACCTTTAACCATTGAACTATCGTGTTCTCCCCCCCCCTTAACTGACCCCCCCCAAAGATGAAAAATGCAAAGCATGTACAAATAAAAAAAAAGACTTCCAGAGATGAAGGGCCATGATTGGATAACTTCTGAGGCACATTGATCAATCCAGCTATAGTTAAAGATAGCTCTTCAGGAAAATGGTTAACAGTTAAGGCTTTGAAGTAAAAAAACCAAGACTCGTTCACTTAAACAGTGAATTTGTATGGCACATAACTGGTATCCCAGAGCCATGGTGGTGCGGTAGTTAGAATGCAGTACTGCTGGCTACTTCTGCTGACTGCCAGGTGGCTGCCAGCAGTTCAACTCTCACCGACTCAAGGTTGACTCCGCCTTCCATCCTTCCAAAGTCGGTAACTACGTTGGGGGAAAGATGCTGACTTTGTAAACCATTTGGAGAAGACTGTAAAGCACTATGAAGCGGTATGTAAGTGGTATTGCTATCCCATGGAACAGTAGAAAAAAATTTTCTACAGTTTTCACTGTTCACAATAGAAAAGTGAAGGCATTGAAATCTTCTGGCTCCTATTAACCTGTTAGCTTTAACTCACCTGCACGTTCACCCTTCAGGGTATCCCAAACGTTACAGTTGAAATCGTCGTAGCCCGCCAAAAAGAGACGTCCGCTCTTTGAGAAAGCTACAGAAGTGATCCCGCAGATGATGTTGTCGTGGGAATACAACATGAGCTCCTGGTCTGCACGAAGGTCAAAGAGTCGACAGGTGGCATCATCTGAACCAGTGGCAAAGGCATGGCCGCTTGGGAAGAACTGTGAAACGCAATAAGAATATGAAAAATGCAGGCAGAGGAGGGAGAAGGGGGGGGGGGGGGAGAAAGCAGGGAGAGGGAAAGTAGTTGGCTCTGGAACCATATGCTATCATTCAAAGTTCACTTACTATTAAACACACTGCGCTCAAAATAAAATTAGAACAGCATCGTGCTTGAGATACTTGAAGCTTTACATTTGCCTGAATTCTTAATATACTTAAAACATTTGCCAAGTTATTTGTTCTTCATCAGCAAAGCAAGAGAGTTCTCTCAAATGACAAAACAATTAACCATCTAAAACAGTGTTTCCTAATCTTGGGCACTGGAAGCTGTGTGGACTCCAATTCCCAGAATTCCCCAGCCAGAAAGGAATTCTGGGTGCTGAAGTCCACACAGCTTCAAAGGGGCCAAAGTTGAGAAACGCTACTCTAAAACTTTATAAAGAGATTGGGTGGATGACGCACGTTTGAGTTCTGCATCCAGAGACTGGCACCTCCAGAAATTGTACACACTTGTAGCTCTGCTAACTCTTCTGCCCAACTAACTATCCATGGGAAACCCTTGGCCTATGAAAAGTTGGTTTCCGCAGATGAAAGAGATGAAAAGAATTTGTGCACGTCTGATAAACTAATGCAGGGGTCGGCAAACTTAAAACACTGAAAGAGCCATTTAGACCCGTTTCCCACAGGAAAGAAAACACCGGGAGCCACAAAGGTCCTAACCGGAAGCCCCCTGTTCAAATCTGGAGCTGACCAGAAGTTCAGTTCCCCCACCATAGAATCTCCTCCTAGCGCGGTGTACTTTTTCTTCTACCTGTCATAACCGAAAGTCCTATCAATTGTGGAGACAACTGGAAAACCCTCCCCTTGCCATAGAGTCTTCTCCTGGCACACTGTGCTTCTCTCCCACCTCCCCCACCGGAAGCTCCTCTCAAAATTGTGGTGCCGACTGGTGACAGAGCCGCAGCAGAGGGAGGAAAAAGCCACATGCGGCTCCAGAGCCGCAGTTTGCTGACCCCTGCACTAATGGAAAAGCCCAAACCATCTAGCACAGGGGTGTCAAACTCATGTTGTCATGGCGGCTTCATGTGATCGATAGGGACTTTTTCCCTCTTCACTAAATGTGGACTGTCCAGCGTGTGACACATCTGGCCCATTCTAGCAGATGCAAAGGAGAACTAGCAAGCGCATACGAAGAAGCTTTCATATTCTCATATATTCACGAGCACAACAGTCACTTACACAAACTGCATTAATGTCAGACACATGTCCCATGAATGACTGCCTGCACATCCCATCTCGGATGTCCCAGAGCTTGGAGGAGGCATCGCAGGCACCCGAAACAAAAGTGCTCATGTCTGGGCTTAGAGAAAGACTCATGACATCGCCAGTATGCCCAGTAAAGGCAGTCGTCTGTTGGCCCGTCTCGATATCCCACAGAGCACTGCAAAGTGAAGTAAAAGCATTTGAATTCAGAAGCTCAAATAATCAGCCTGGGGAGCTCATTAAAATTTAAAAAAAAGGTCCCAGGATACTCACCAGGTAGTATCTCCAGAGCTCGTAACAATTTGGTTATCGTCTAGAAAGCGACAGCAGGACAAGTAGCCTGAAAAAGAAAACAGTAGCAAAATGGCTGTTTCAAACTGCAACTCAGATGAAGCCCAGAACTCCGCTTCCTTCCAGCCTTTATTTAAAAAAAATTTTTAATGCAATACTGAACACTACAAATGTCTCAAGTCAGAGGAACAATTTCAAGATCTGGGGAAATCCGAGTCAGTGAACAGACTGGAAATGGGATGGCCCAGTGGCATCTAACTCAAACACACAAAAACAAAAATAAAACAATAAAATAAAAATATAAAAATCAAATTAAATTAAAATAATACATTAAAATACATGTAATTAGTTAATAAAATAAAACAAAAATAATAAAATAGCTAGCTAGCTAGCTGCCAGCCATAAATGTCTGCAGCATTTACTATAAAGTTAATTTGCTGGATGCTTAATAATAGACATTTTTAAATTGTTTGGGCAGGACGTAAAAAACAGCAAATGCCATTTGTGCAAATATTGCAAAAAACAAAACAAAACCCCAAAACCCCAAATCAAATTTTCACAAGTTATTTAACACAGAATCAAGGAACCAAATTCTATATTAGAAAATGTGTTCCTTATTCTATTTTTTGGGGGGGGAGGGGGGAATATTCCTTTTAAAAGCAATCCCAAGGAGGTAAAATATATGCAACTATTTTTTTTCCAACTTGACTCCCTTGCTTTTAGAGGGTAAGAAGATAAAGTTTAAGGGTATTCTACTTTCATTACAAATGGTCAAAGAAACAAAAAGAAAGAGAAGGGCAGCTGACCGGTATGGCCGGGGAGTTCTCTGCTCACTCGTACGTTGCCCTCCCGTGTCTTCAGATTGTAGATAGAACAGATGTTGTCTAATCCACCGCAAGCGACATAATTGCCAGATGGCGCATACGCACAGGTCATTACCCAGGAAGACCGCAAAGGAATAGCGTGCATCTTTAAAAATAAAAGGGGGAGAGCACCATGAGGAATTGTACTCTTCAAAAATCAGATGCAAAAAAGAAAAAAAAAACTAGTGCAGATGATTAACTGATACTATGGGAACAACTCCCATCGCACAGGGAGCGGCAGATACAGGTAGTTCTCAAGTTATGACCATTCCATTAGTCGTAGATCGGGCCGCTCGCAGTTTTTGCAGCAGTTGTACTACAGTTGTAAGGCAAACCAATGGTTTGATGTAGGTTGGGTGTCAAGGTTCCCACTGACGAAAGCAAACCAATTCAGCACTCCAAGACATTCAACTTTTCTCAAAGAACAGTTTTATTGAGTACATTTCGGCACGGATGAAAACAAAACCAGCTCTAAATAGTTCCTGTGGTTTCAGTATAAGAATAGATCATTCAGTATAATACAATACAATAGCAGAGTTGGAAGGGACCTTGGAGGTCTTCTAGTCCAACCCCCTACCTAAGACGGAAACCCTATACCATTTCAGACAAATGGCTATCCAACATCTTCTTAAAGACTTCCAGTGTTGGGGCATTCACAACTTCTGGAGGCAAGTTCTTCCACTGATTAATTGTTCTAACTGTCAGGAAATTTCTCCTCAGTTCTAAGTTGCTTCTCTTCTTGATTAGTTTCCACCCATTGCTTCTTGTTCTGCCCTCAGGTGCCTTGGAGAATAGTTTGACTCCTTCTTCTTTGTGGCAACCCATATGATATTAGAAGACTGCTCTCATGTCTCCCCTAGTCCTTCTTTTCATTAAACTAGCCATGCCAAGTTCCTGCAACCGTTCTTCATGTGTTTTAGTCTCCAGTCCACTAATCATCTTTGTTGCTCTTCTCTGCACTCTTTCTAGAGTCTCCACATCTTTTCTACATCGTGGCGACCAGAACTGAATGCAGTATTCCAAGTGTGGCCTTACCAAGGCATTATAAAGTGGTATTAACCCTTCACGTGATCTTGATTCTCTCCCTCTGTTTATGCAGCCTAGAACTGTGTTGGCTTTTTTGGCAGCTGCTGCACACGGCTGGCTCATATTTAAATGGTTGTCCACTAGGACTCCAAGATCCCCTCCCTTTGTGGTCACAGGTCTCATTCTCCAATTAGGTGTTCTGGCATCTCCTTGGCAACTTCCCTCAGTCTCTGGCCAGCACCTGTTGGGATGACCTTGGTTCCCATGGGATGGTGTGATCTGACATTCCAGACACCCCCCTCCACACACACACACACATTGTGTGGCAACCTGAGAAACGGAAACATGGCTGCAGCAGGCCAGAACCATTTCGAAGTTGACACCGGGTTTGCCAAAAATGAAATAAATGCTTGTTTTCAGCAAAACAAAAAAGTTATGCTAGTAAAAGGGAGTCATGTGATTGGGGGACACTACAAACACGGACTGGGTGCCAAGCATCTGAAAGTCACATGACCACAGGGGAGGGAGGGAATGGAGGAAGACCATCAGAACTTTGAATCCAGGTCAAGCATACCCTTCAAGGGAAGGTCCAACGTAACTCGGAATGTCGCTAAGTGACTGATTTTTAAGTTGAGGACTATCTGTAATGAACTGAACCTTTGCGCTCATTTAATGTGTGGATAGCGGCATTACAAAATCAACGCAAAACATTCCTTCAAAATGCTAAGATTCCAGCCCAGTTTTCAGAAGGAGCTTCGATCTGCTCCGAGCTAAGCAAGTTTATATCCTTTTTGGTTGTCACAATGGCACTGAACAAACAGTACAACAGTTTAATGGGTTAAAAATACTAGCTGACATTGCAACCGGTTTTAAAGAGGACAAAGAATAACGTTTTGCAAACTCTCCAATGGCAAAACGACCTATCTTTTTGGAAAAAACATCCAGTGCTTTCTGATATAAGAACAGTGAATTAATCTCATACTACCCCAGACTCTTCAAATGAGTATAAGAAAGAAAAAAACTGGAATTACTGGCTAACCACAAATTGTGCCATGAGAATGACCTCCCTCCCCAGGACTTGTCTCAATCCCACTTAACTTGCCATATCCCAGGTCTCCTTTTACTGGCTCTGGAGAGGATTAAAAAGGTGCATATTTGCATTTGAAGGGACACTGAATGGTTCAGTTGAAAATATCTTAGACATTATAGGGCACAACAGAGGTGGATTGCTCCTGGTTCGGCTGAACGGGTTGTGGAAGCGGCGGGAGGCTCTGCCCACCCGCCTGGACGCTTCTGCACATGTGCAAACATTTGCAAGCATAAGCAAACCGGTAGTAAACCGGTTAGTAATCCACCACTGGGGCACAACTATTATTGCACGCTATCAAATGAATACCAAGCTAGCTGTTGAAGAACAGTAGTTTTTTTTGCTTTCCAACGTGAACAACTTGACACATCAAAGCACTTTGACATACATTTCAACAAATATCCAGCAGTTTGTAGAGTAGCTCCTTTGGTCACAAACGCTTCTGACCATGACCAAATAGGGTTCTGACCAACACATTCACAACATTTTTGAATCTGGTCATGAACACATATTCAGGTGGCAATCAAACATGGCCGTGGCCAGTTTCCCCTTCCGTGCCATTGGCTGCACAAAACTTTTGCTTCCACTGCTAGGAAATATTTTTTCAACAATCATCGGAAATTAGGTTCGGCTCACGACCAAATCCGGTTGTGACCAAAGTTATGGAACAAATTATGGTCCTGACCAGA
The DNA here is from genome assembly GCF_009769535.1 of Thamnophis elegans. Classification (NCBI taxonomy): domain Eukaryota; kingdom Metazoa; phylum Chordata; class Lepidosauria; order Squamata; family Natricidae; genus Thamnophis; species Thamnophis elegans. Next base: position 60,339,152 of record NC_045550.1, read on the forward strand.
GCTTCTACTGTCTCCCCAAGTGTTTGAACCAGAATTTGTAAGATTAATGAAACAGAATATTCTATGACATGCTTTGAAAAAAACAAGAGACTTATACTTCAAATAGAAAAAAATAATAAGACAAGAAATTGTATTGAAGCCCGGAAACCATCAAGAAATATCAGGGCCAATAAAGAGGTTTGGATGGGGGACAGAAAAATTAAAAAAAAAATAATAAAAGTTAGCAGTGGAATCTAAAAATAAAGCCCATCAGCAAGAGACACATAAAATGTTCAAACTGAATATATTAAAAAAAACATGTACCTTGTTTGTTGTATAACTATCCCAAATAATTAATTTTCCATCTTGGGAAGCACTCACTAGTAACCTAAAGATAACAGTAAAATAAAACGAAGAAAAAGACAAACAAAATATGTATTAATAGGTTAACATTTTATCTTCCTCTCCATGGTTTCAAAATTGAAAGTTCGAAGACAAATTCCTGTACATTCTCTAAGACTCCAATTTCCCTTTCCCCAACTTGTGAACCACACAGCTTAAGAGCACAAGGCAAAGATGTGAGGGCCACATGTTGAAAAGCTAGTCTTCTATGAAATCCCAGCCAATTCTTCTCCAACCTGATGCTAAATATCACGGCAAGGGGGCCAGGTTACCTGAAAAACTTTCTCATCCCAATGGGGTTGACTTGTCCCACACAGCTGGCATAAGGGGCCTGTTGCCGACCCCATCGATCAAGGAATTCAGCTGGCGGAGGAAAAAAGCCTTTTCTGTCCTGGCTCCTGGAGCATTGGGCCATCCCGGTTGAAATCCATATCTACCCTTTTGGCCTTCTGAAAGGACCTGAAAGGCTCTGCTCACTGGCCTGAGGCCCCAATGGGGCGGTGTCAGAGATAAAACCCTACCTCCTCCCTACGGGCACCTTCCCACCTTTGTCAATTTTAAACCATTTTTAGTATTCCTATTTATTACAACACAACAGCACAGTTGGAAGGGACCTTGGAGGTCTTCTAGTCCAACCCCCTGCCTAGGCAGGAAACCCTATACCATTTCAGACAAATGGCTATCCAACATCTTCTTAAAGACTTCCAGTGTTGGGGCTTTCACAACTTCTGGAGGGAAGTTCTTCCACTGATTAATTGTTCTAACTGTCAGGAAATTTCTCCTCAGTTCTAAGTTGCTTCTCTCCTTGATTAGTTTCCAACCATTGCTTCTTGTTCTACCCTCAGGTGCCTTGGAGAATAGTTTGACTTCCTCTTCTTTGTGGCAACCCCTGAGAGATTGGAAGACTGCTATCATGTCTCCCCTAATCCTTCTTTTCATTAAACTAGACATACCCAGTTCCTGCAACCGTTCTTCATATGTTTTAGCCTCCAGTCCCCTAATCATCTTTGTTGCTCTTCTCTGCACTCTTTCCAGTCTCCACATCTTTTTTACATCATAGCAACCAAAACTGAATGCCGTATTCCAAGTGTGGCCTTACCAAGGCCTTATAAAGTGGTATTAACACTTCACGTGATCTTGATTCTATCCCTCTGTTTATGTAGCCTAGAACTGTGTTGGCTTTTTTGGCAGCTGCTGCACACTGCTGACTCATATTTAAATGGTTGTCCACTAGGACTCCAACATCCCTTTCACAGTTACTACTATTGAGCAAGGAACCACCTATAATATACCTGTGTATTTCGTTCTTCTTGCCTAAATGTAGAACCTTACTCTTTTCACCATTGAATTTCATTTTATTAGATAGTGCCCAATGTTCAAGTTTGTCAAGATCCTTCTTTTATCTTAAGCCTGTCTTTTTCTTTTAATGTTTCCTATTGCTGCATTTATTGATTGTAAGCCACCTAAGGCCGCCTAGAGATGGGCAGCACGTAAGTTCAATAAACAAACACGTCATATTGGCTTCGAGTCGTAATCCAACCGAACTGGAGGACACTGGGTTGAAGTACAGGATTAAAACCCAGAGAAACTGACAATTAAGATGAGGAATCAGGGAGACCAGTGATGGCTAACCTTTTCCGGACCGAATGCCCAAAGCATGTACGCGCATGCGTAAAGACACACGCACATGCCTGAACCCCCAAAATGCAATGCATGCACCCCCGCACACACCCCATCCACACATGCACAGCAGAGACCTGAAGACCAGCTGGCTGGTGGGAGGCGCGTGCACATGCACAGGGGAGCTGAGCTGGGGAAATGGCTCGCGCATCCACAGAGAGGGCACTGTGTGCCACCTCTGGCATGTGTTCCATAGGTTCACCATAATGGAGATAGACCCTCTAATGTTGTACACTGTTGGTGAAGAGTGGACAGCCCAAAACAAGATAAATAGGTATATCCTATTCACTGCAACAGTGTATGGCTTCCTCCTTTATTTCACTCAGCTACCTGGAAGAAAGGGAAGCAAGCTCAGATTGGATAAGCTTAGTTTCCTCTATCACTATGACTGTTTTGAGGAAGGGAAAAACACAAAGAATGTTATTTATTTATATTAAATTTAAATGAGTAGTTTCCCAGGAAATGACTGAGGCGGCTCCATCTGCATAAAATTTCTAATCTATTCCGTTATGGGATGCTAAAACAGGCAGAAAAACCCTGAACAATAAAACTTCTCAATATATACAGCTTAATTCTTAAAAATAAGGAACAAATTCTTTTCTATCTGCTTAAAATAAGGAATTACTACTATAAATTTCTAACGTTTCCATTTTAAATGCTAATCTTCTAAATACCGTTTCAGTTCACAAAATAAGTTACTGAAAATACATATGCATGTTTCTTTTTATTTTTTAAAAAATAAAAGCTATTTTAGGGACAGAAATATAATATTTATTTTTAAACATTGAAATCTAACATCTCGGGAGTCAAACCCCAAATACAGCAAATCTGTCTTCAAATCACTGGGTTTAAAGGAGGTTATACAAATATACAAAGAAAATTAAGTACATATTAACACATCTGCTTAACTACAGCTAGAATAGCATTTGCCCAATGCTGGAAACAAAATAATACCCCCTCGGACGAATTAGTGATTAAAAAAACTTTGGATTGTGCAGAGATGGACAAATTAACACTGAAATTAAAAGATAAAGAAGAATATTATGAAATTTGGAACAATTGGTACAAATGGCTGCAAAACAAGAATAAAATTAAAACCTAAAACCTAAAACTAAAATTAAAGCCAAAAAACAATATATATAAATATATATAGAACTGTGTATAAAGGTGTGTAAATATAGAAGCGAAATATTATATACATGTACAGGTATGATGACATAACAATGTTGATGTAATGACTGTAAGGTGTTGTAGAAGGGAAAAAATAATTTAAAAAATCTGCTAAAAATAAAATATTCACTATAGGAAACATAAAAAAGGAGATTCTTTAAAGCTTTGAATATATTCCCAAGAACCTAAATTTATTTTTGCTTAGAGGATTTTGTTTCCATATTAACAGCCGGCTTTTTTCTAATGTTACTCTATCCCACCTAAAGTATTCATACAAACCTTGAATCGGATCCCCAATGCATAGCATAGATTTTGGCTAAATGACCCCTCAAGGTACGCCTTGTACGCATCTGGATTCGACCCACAGAGTCAAGACTCGTGGTGATCTGAGAAAGAGGAAGGACAAGAGGCTTTTCAAAACCTTCTCCTGGACCCGCATAAGAATATATGACAACTGAATATAAAAAAATAACTTAACAGTATACAATGCTAAGTCATTTCTTATATCTGTCATGCACCGTTTCTTTATTTGAAGAGACTGCTGATGCTAATCTATGGTACGAGAAGTTGGGGTTTTGCATAACGTACCAACCCATTCTTCATGACCTGGTATAATATTCAAATCTGGCCAATAACTGATGGCTCCATAAACCATTATATTAAAAATAGGGCTTAATGTACTCGAATGGAACTAAGCTTGAGGAAATGGTTACAGTCTAAGAAGCCATGAATGCTATTTTGATTTACCGAATCCTTTTCTCAAGCTACTTTAAACTATTGTGGAAACTTACTAGCAGGTCTTTAGACTAGAGTCAATGCCGAATAGAGATCAAAACCACTGTCTTTTTCTTAGCCAAGGAACTTCTACTAAACTGCAGACTCCGCGCATCCATTTTAGATGCTGTTAACTGCCTTAGAAAGCAGAGCAGAAAGCAAAAGCAAATGGCAACCCACCTGAGCAAGAGTTGTGTCACTGCATGCTTTTCTTGCATCCTTTAAAATAAAATTTAAATGATTACTTTACATAACAATGGCTGGAAGAAGTTTTGCATTCTTACCAAATTAGTGCATTTATTAAGGGAGGGAGAGATTCATTCTAGCAGGCTACATCTGGCAAGAAGTCAGCAATCTGTGGCTCTGGAGCTGCATGTGGCTCTTTCATCCCTCTGCTGCAGCTCCCTGTCGCTAGTCAGCCCCGCAATTGATAAAGCTTTAGGTTAGGACAGGTAGAGGAAAAAGGATGGTGCGCTAGGAGGAGACTCTGTGGTGGTGGGGGGGGATTGGACTTCCGGTCAGCAGAGGAAAAAGGATGCTGCGTTAGGAGACTCTATGGTTGGCGGGGGGTGAGGGGAAAGGGAGTGGACTTCTGGTCAGCAGAGGAAAAAGATGCCGTGCTAGGAGAAGACTCTATGGTGGGGGAAATGGACTTCCGGTTGGTTCCAGAATTGAATGGAGGGGGGGGGGTCTCCAGTTAAGATCTTTGTGGCTCTTTGAGTGCTTAAGGTTGCCAAGCCCTGCATTAGGCAAAAGGTTCACATATAGTAGACTCCCTGGCTTCAAATACCTCAAAAAGAATGTATAAGATTTCAGGAGTCAATCCTGAATCCAGAGATCCATCCAATGGGGCCCTGGGCCCTGAAGCACAGTCGCTTTCAAGACTCCTTCATCCACCCAGGGACAACATCGTAAAAGGAAGGTGGTTATGGAGAAAATTGCAGAGGGGCAGATAAAATGTCTCCCTGTCCTTTCATAAAAAGATCTTCCTGGGTTACCATGAAATGATGTTAGAAAGATGTATCTTACTCTGATTTGATTCCGGAGCTGTTCTGCCTCCTGCCGTAACTGTTCCAGTTCACTCATTCTCTTGAATGGGTCTCTTCTCGCCTCTTATAGTACAAGTGATGGGAAATCTGCTAAAAACAATTTACAGAAACCAACTTGAATCATGTGCCTGTAATTAACAACATCAACATTTAGAGCATTTACAGTCAACCCATCATTACTGCATTCTCCTCAGGCTACCTATGGCCCCCAAGTGTCTGGAGTGGAGACTCCAGAGTTTCCCTAAAGTTGCAGCATTAACCAGGCATTGATGATAGGCAATGGCAACATTATAAAATACATGGGATTAAATCGTATTAATTGCATTTAATTCATTTAAAAGAATTTTAATTTAAAATCTAATCTAAGAATTTTTTGGGGGGCCCCACCAATTTGTCTTTCCCTCCCCTAGTTTTCTAGTGTGAAGCCAGCACATTAACAGCTTGGAGGGAAAAAACATGCACTCTGATAATCTACACTACGGAACACGTTTTAATGGCTTAAACCGTGTGTGTAATCTCAGTATCATCCCTGCAAAAGAAAGTAATTGGGGCGGTGGGGGTGGGGGAAACACGGTTAGAAACTTAGACAAATAGAAAATCTTCACTACCTCCATGTTACTAATGCAGTGCACCATTTCAGAAAGGACGAGACTAAAAGGTAATACAAGAAAATAATCTCCTTAGTTTTAAAGAAAGTATTTGAAATATATATAAAAAAAAATAAGACGACTGACGGGAGAGATGCCGACGGTGGGGGGCTTGATTGATACTTTAAAAAAAACCCTTAAAGGCATGTCTTACAGCACAGGTGTCAAACTTGTCACATTACTGTCATGTGATGTTTCATGAGAGTTTCCCCCCCCCCTTTCGCAGAGCTGGGGTGGCCTGTGCATGATGCCCCTGGCCTGCAGGCTGCCAGTTTGAGACCCCTGTCTTAGAGTAAGTGAATGAGGAATATTCATACAGTGATCTATGCAGGTAAATTTCGCTTATTGACTGCTTGGGTAGCAACCATTCAAAGTTATGACGGTATTGGAAAAGTAACATTGCAAGCAAGGGTCACATTTCTCTCAGTCACACAATCACTATTAGTTAGTGTGCACGTTGTCCTGTGCCCAAGCCCCTTCCCCCACACCCTACTGACCCACAGAGTGCGGTGAGATTGCCGAAACAAGCAAATTCTTCTTGAACTGTTTTTATCCCCAGTGCAGCACTTCCCCAAAGGATGCTAACCTCCAGTTAAAAACCTCAGGAATTGACAAGGCAGGCATTGGGGATGGTGTATGATGGAATACGTGGGCACGCAAATTCTATTTGTCTTGGCTGTGTGAAGCTGGTGTTGTGGAGGCTGCTAGTTTGGAAGTTCAGAGCAGGGCAGCCTCTTCTGAAATAGCCTCCAGCAAAATCAAAGCAGAGTTGTCTGACCACTTGGTGAAGATGGAAATGTGGCTGGATTTGTGGGCTTGAAGATGCTGCTTTTGACAAAAATTGCAGTAGAGCAAGCATGTCAAACTCAAGGCCCGGGGACCGGATCTGGCCCGTAGGGTGCTTATGTCTAGTCTACAGCCCCCTCCTCCCCCCGGAAACAACAAAGACTGGCCAGCAATGCCTCTGCCAGCAAAAACCCTCCCAACCTCCGTTTTCACTGGCAGAAGGTTTGGTTTATGGTTTATGGTTTATTAAACTTGTATGCCGCCCTATTCCCCGGGGGGACTCAGGGCGGCTAACAAACTCATAGTGGAGGGGGTAATACAAAAAACAAACAAGACAAAACAATTACAGAAAAACAGATAAAAACTCAACAGCCACAACAATTCGAGTGGGGCTGGGAACTCATCAGCCCCAGGCCTGCCAGAACAGCCAGGTCTTAACGGCTTTGCGGAAAGCCTGAAGGGTGGTGAGGGTCCGAATCTCCACGTGGAGTCTATTTCCTCGGGGAGGGTTGCAGGAGTCTATTTCCTCTGGCACTACAGGCGCCCCCGACACAAGTGATGCTGAGCTGACTACATCCACCCCGGCCACCCCCCACTCCCACAGTCAAACACAACCCTGATATGGCCCTCAATGAAATTGAGTTTGACACCCCTGCAGTAGAGGCTTCAAGCAAACTGCAGGCACTAAGGACTTTTTATCGTGCATTATGGACTTATTAAAAAAAAATACTGGATGTGAAGCCATGCAATAATGCAAAAGATACTGCAAACTACCCCTATGATGAAATCGGAATGGTTTTGTGAATGTTGAGCCAGAAAAGAAATATGAAAAATTAATATTGTGTAAGTAATTGTTACAAGATTATTATGTGCACAAAGAGGGAACAGCCATTCAATTCCACCACAGTGGAAGACTAAATTATAAAATTGACTGAACTTGTGGAAATGGGGAAGTTGACCGGTTTGGTCAGAGGAAAAAAAGTGACTTAGGGACTTTTTCTTGAAAGAAGACTGAATTGACAATTTCTGGATTTGGGGATAAAAAAGGGTCACGTGAAGTGTTAACACCACTTTATAATGCCTTGATAAGGCCACATTTGGAATACTGCATCCAGTTTTGGTTGCCACAATGTAAAAAGGATGTGGAGACTCTAGAAAGAATGCACAGAAGAGCAACAAAGATGATTAGGGGCCTGGAGGCTAAAACATATGAGGAATGGTTGCAGGAACTGGGTATGTCTAATTTAATGAAAAGAAGGACTAGGGAAGACATGATAGCAGTGTTCCAATATCTCAGGGGTTGCCACAAAGAAGAGGGAGTCAAGCTATTCTCCAAAGCACCTGAGAGTTGGACAAGAAGCAATGGGTGGAAACTAATCAAGGAGAGAAGCAATCTAGGACTAAGGAGAAATTTCCTAACAAAACAATTAATCAATGGAACAACTTGCCTCCAGAGGTTGTGAATGCTCCAACACTGGAAGTTTTTAAGAAGAGATTTGGCAACCATTTGTCTGAAATGGTATAGGGTTTCCTGCCTGAGCAGTGTGTTGGACTAGAAGACCTCCAAGGTCCCTTCCAACTCTGCTAAGCTACGCTATTCTGAAAAAATAAAATGGCAATTAATAGAAAGAAGGGTGAAAGGAATTAATTGTTCTCATTTTATTTATCCTTTCTTAATCTTTTTTTTTGGGGGGGGGGGTGCTAAGTAAGCTCCCCGTTGGGAGAGTTAATGCGTTCAGAGAAGCGTTGTGAGCGTTGTGTTGGAGAACACACAAACCAGCATACAGAGACATTGCAGTTTAAATAAGCTTTTACTTTCGTGGAAATAGAGGTATCAGAGTCCATCAAATAGTCCAAGTCACATACGGATAAGACAGTCAGTCATCAACGTCTTTCAGTTAAGGGATAATCCAAATAACATAGTCCATAATCATACTAACAGTCCGGTACTCAAATTTTGCTAGCAGTTGCAAAACTTACAATAGCTCACTGCACTTTCTAACAGCCAGCTTCCAAATCAGATCAGATCAGCCCAGCATCTAACAAACCGAGAGCTAACAGTCATTCTGGCTCCCTCTTATGGCCGATTGAGGAAAATAGCAACCAATCACATTTTACAGTATGATTTAAAGAAACAGGTACAGCATTGCTATATGATTTATATATTGCCAACCCAACTGTTAGAATTATATTCCTTATATTCCTAACAGTTGGTATTATTGTACTGAAAAAATTCGGCTCAGGACCTACAGGTTCTTTTGCAACATGAGGAGAGCAGGAGTTTGGGCATGGTTTCTCCTGGCAACAATAGCAAGGGTATCTGTGAGGATGGAGCCGTGATTGGACTCTTGTGCTACGGCAGGATTGCACTAGTAGTAGGATGTTGCTTATATGGTTTTGGGGGAGCTACTGTTCTTCTGTTTGGGCATGGGATGGTAGATGTGTTTACATCCCTCCTCGGTGTAAGCCCCCCAAAAGGGGAAACAACTTAAGAATACTTAAAATAACAGAGTTGGAAGGGACCTTATAGGTCGTACAGTCTAACCTCCTGATCAAGGAGGCCTATACCATTTCTGACAAGTGGCTATCCATTGTTCCTTGTCTGGCCTTTGGGTGCTTTGGAAAATGGGTTGTCCTCTCTTCTCCGTGACAGCCCTTCAAATATTGGAACCAGGGGTGAAATCCAGCAGGTTCTGAGAGGTTCTGGAGAACCCGTAGTGGAAATTTTGAGTGGTTCGGAGAACCGGCAAACACTATCTCTGGCTGGCTCCAGAGTGGGGAATGGAGATTTTGCAGTATCCTTCTCCTGGAGTGGGGTAGGAATGGAGATTTTATAGTATCCTTCCCCAGGAGTGAGTTGGGAATGGAGATTTTGCAGTATCCTTCCCCTGCAGTGAGGTGGGAATGGAGATTTTGCAGTATCCTTCCCCAGGAGTGAGTTGGGAATAGAGATTTTGCAGTATCCTTCCCCAGGAGTGAGTTGGGAATAGAGATTTTGCAGTATCCTTCCCCTGCAGTGAGTTGGGAATGGAGATTTTGCAGTATCCTCCCCCTGCAGTGAGGTGGGAATGGAGATTTTGCAGTATCCTTCCCCAGGAGTGAGTTGGGAATAGAGATTTTGCAGTATCCTTCCCCTGGAGTGAGGTGGGAATGGAGATTTTGCAGTATCCTTCCCCTGGAGTGAGGTCGGAATAGAGATTTTGCAGTATCCTTCCCCTGCGACGCCCACCAAGTCACACCATGCTCACCAAGCTACAGAACCGGTAGTAAAAAAAATTGAATTTCACCACTGACTGGAACCCTGCTGTCATGTCCTTCTCTTCACTAGACTAGCCATGCCCTGGCAACGCAGCAAGAGGTAAGCTCTTTTTCTTTCGTGAGCTTCTGTCTCGTCGTTTGCAGGGAAACAGAAGCTCACAAAAGAAACACCACGGAGACCTGACTTGGTGCGACAGCGTGCGTGCCCACAGAGAGGGTTCTGTCTCCCACCTCTGGCACGCGTGCCATAGGTTCAACAACATGGCTATAGATCTTTGATGGTAAACCAATGACACGCGTGCTGGAGATGGCATGCAGAACCCACTCTGTGGGCACGTGTACCATCACCAGCTGCTCTTTTGGTTTCCAGCGTGCACATGTGTGCTGAGCAGCTGATCTTTGTGGGTGCCAGAGCACCGGAAAACGGCCAAAAAACAGGCCATTTTGGGGTCTTTTTCAGGCTGAATTCAGGGCCATTTTTGGGGTATTTTCAGACCCTTTGGGGGGCAGTTTTTGGGCCAAAAAAACAGCCTGAAAACAGCCAAAAAAACAGGCATGTACGTGCCAGCCAGCTGGTCTTCAGTCAAGAACATGCACACAAGTTCCAGTTTGGGCACTCAGTACCAAAAAGGTTCGCCATCACTGCTATAGATCAAAGGATTCTACCATATTCTTCCAGCGGTTATCAAGACCAAAGGCAATTCTAACACTCATCCATTCTTGAGGTATACTTTAAATTTGTAGAAGAATTAGGTTCTCAAGACTCACTCACTCTTGTGGATGTTAGACATCTACAGAAGTAGACATCTATAAAAAACAAACCTTATTTACAAGGTTGCCTGAAGTGCAACTAAAGTCCTACTACTTGCCATAAACCGCAGCTAGCTGTTTTGTTTTAATTCAAAGGATCAGGCTGAAAACACCTAACCAAAAGCCACACACCCTCTTTACTATGAATGTTTACCTCCTGGGTAAGGATGGCTGCCTAGATTACAAGTGCCTCAAAGCTTCACGTCAACATTGCTTCTCGTTTGGAAAATGTCAAAGAGAAATCTTTTGCTGTTTGGCGAAGCCTTTGTTTCTCCAAAAATAAATACAGGAAACCGGCCTAGGTGTGTCCTTGATCTTTAAGGTTGAAGATATTGTGCACAGTTTCAAAGGGCTCTGCAGCACCGTGCCTCCACCGCAGCTAGACAACAAAACACAGGAAGCTCTGGCCCAGGAGGCGAGATTCAACCTAGAGCCTGGCTCCCCATTCAGCTCCAGCAACTTCAGAGGCTCCCAACTTTTGAGTCCAAAATCAAACCTCCCTTTAAAAAAATCTTACATTTTTTCCCATATCTTTCCTTTTTTTACAGTGAGAGAAGTGACTAGCAACTATAACCATATGGCAACAGGTTTCAGGCTACGTGGTACCTTGTTAATCGTCCTTAATTAATTCCGGGAAAGTACCGAAAATGATGGTAAAGGTTCCCCTCGCACATATGTGCTAGTCGTTCCCGACTCTAGGGGGCTGTGCTCATCTCCATTTCAAAGCCAAAGAGCCATGGCTGTCTGAAGACATCTCTGTGGTCATGTGGCTGGCATGAGTAAATGCCAAAGGTGCATGGAACATTGTTACCTTTCCATCAAAGGTGGTCCCTATTTTTTCTACTTGCATTTTTTATGTGGTTTTGAACTGCTAGGTTGACAGAAGCTGGGACAAGTAACGGGAGCTCACTCTGTTATGCGGCCCTAGGGATTCAAACTGCTGACCTGCCGACCTTCTGATTGTCAAGCTCAGCTCCTAGCCACTGAACCTTAAAAATGATTAAAATAAAATGATACAAATTATTGAATGCTAAGCAAATTTGTCCCATAAGGAATAATGTAATGAGTCACAAAGCAGCCAACATTGACAACTTCTAGCTTGTGCCTTGAGTACCAAACCAACGATGAGAACCGGGACAAAATTTTCACGTCAAAATGCACCGAGTACCAAATGCGATGAGTTTCAAAATAGATGAGCACCAAGGCACCACTATACAAATGAATACTCACTTTTCAAGTAGCCTTTAAATTGCAGATCTAGTCATACTCGAAATTGTGAGAATTCAGTGTAACTCCAGATCTTGGCTCAGAAATAGATGACAATGGCATCTATTCGTAGGGTAGCAATCCGTAAGCTTTTTCCAGCTAATTTTGCCTCTCTTGGATGCCCCCAAGCATTGCTGTCACAAATATAGTGCCAAAAATCACTGCTTTTGGCAAGTTCCTTTTGTATCCTATCCCAAGACATTGTGATAAAGGCAAAGTTATTCTTTGGCTCAAAACAATGACATTCCTCTCCTGCAACCATTTTTCATACATGGATTATTCAGGAAAGGACGTATTCATTTTTTCATATTCAAAGCCCCCAAATTCCTTGTCCCTCAAACCTCTTTGGAAAGAGACACATTTGGAGGACCCTTAGTTTGGATAAATACTGAATTTACCATAAGTAGCCTACTTCAAGAAACAGTAGATAAAATACAAGGTTTAAAATTTAAAAATTAGTGGATTTCCCTATTTGAAACACAGAACTTAGTGTAAAAGCATAAGGAATACTTTTCTGGAACGGTATCTCCATATATTGGGCTATGAGAATCTAAATACGTTTGTTTTAAATTACAATATAATGGCACTTTTAAAATATTTTAAAACGTCCTGCAAAAGCTCTGCTAAAGTGCTTCAGATAAATATTTCATAATTTGCTAACATGTCCCATGAGAGCTGTCCTTTGTGGCCGACTGCAGTGACAACTCAAAAATTCAAGTTGAAGTCTATCATCTTTACAAAGGGTCTGAGGAAGGGGAAAAATATAATCATTCTAGCAACTAAAACAAGACTGCAAAATACTTCTAAGGCGAGTTATCACACACGCTAAAGCTGAAAAGAAGCAATCAGTAGGTTCTGGGGAAAATACTGAATTCATATGAAAAAGACTGCCTTTTTAAAAACAAATAACTGCCACCTATCAGTTTGAGGATTGCATTTTGTAATTGGGGAGGAAGGGAAGATTTTGCAACAGACACTATTTGGATTAAGCATTATGCAATAAACCGCATGGCTTTTAAAGATTAAATGTTTATTAGACACATGTACCAGTTTTAGAGATTAACACTTAAGGCTTTCAATGCTAAAAAGCATATTTAAGGGACAACTTTATATCTTGGCAACAACCCCTAAAAGAGACACAGCAGTCTCTTGGCCTAGAAGCTGAGAAGAGATTCTGAGTTTTAGGCCTCTTTTAGACATAAAAACCAGTGGGGTGAATCACTCTCTTTCATGCCAACTCACCTCACAGGGTTGTTGTGAGGAAAATAAGAGGCAAGAGTATTATGCATGTTTATATATGAAAATGGGAGAGAAAATAACAATAATAATGTTGCTGCTGCAATATTTAGCCCCCCTCCCCCTCAAAAAAAATGCTTAGAAGCGCCTTAGAAGTGAATCTAAAGTACTTCACGGCTCTTTCAGATCTCTTTGAACTAAGCTACTTTTAAACTTTTTTCTAAAGCCTGATCTGGTCATTAGACATGAAACCACAGGATACTGTAATCAATGTAATCAATACAACACAATAGCAGAGTTGGAAGGGACCTTGGAGGTCTTCTAGTCCAACCCCCTGCCTAGGCAGGAAACCCTATACCGTTCCAGGCAAATGGCTATCCAACATCTTCTTAAAGACTTCCAGTCTTGGGGCATTCACAACTTCTGGAGGCAGGTTGTTCCACTGATTCATTGTTCTCACTGTCAGGAGTGAAATTTCTCCTCAGTTCTAAGGTGCTTCTCTCCTTGATTAGTTTCCACCCATTGATCTTGTCCTACCCTCAGATGCCTTGGAGAATAGTTTGACTCCCTCTTCTTTGTGGCAACCCCTGAAATATTGGAGTAAAAAGTAAAAAAGCTTGATTTAAATCTACTCGATTTAAATTATAATTTTTAAAGAGCAACTGTCATCTTTGTCCCACAGTGGCTTCTCCTCTGACCCTCTATTGACTCATCAACAGTCCCATTTCACTTTAATGGGTGGTGATGCGGCAGTGACACAAGGTGAGGGATGTGGCGGGCAGAAGGTGCCCACTAACAGGCACTGCCATAATGGATCTGAAATGACAGGTGCGCTTTAATATTATATTTATAAGCTGCTTAGAAGGTTTCGCTTTCATTTTTACTGCTTGCCCTTCCTCCTCACACTTAGAGCCTTGTGGTAAAGATACATTTATCTTCAAACAATCATACAGCTTGTATTGTATATAGATTTGCAAAACAATGGGATAAAGGAATATTCCTGAACTTTCTTTTATGATTTATCTCATGGTTACTGTGAAATTGTGTGAATGCATAAATGCAGCGCATGTTATCTCAGCTTGCAGAGCTTGGCTTCATTGAATGAGTTTACCAAAAATAGAAATATTATAGAATATACAGCCTCGTGCTACATAACTGGGCTCCATTTCATGCTGAATAAATTATTAATGTGTCTTAAACAGAAAACTATCTTTAGATAGATTTTTACTCCAAAAGCCTAGAGCACTCGTGGAGGTCCGATAGGTCCGAGTCGAAACGGGCACTTTTAACAGCATGCACCAAGGAGTATATTCGGACTTTAAGAACAGCAAAAAGAACACATATCGCCTCCTTGGTAGCGTCCGCCGAGTCCCGCCCAGCCGCCCTGTTTAGGATAACCCGCTCCCTCCTAAATAGGAGGGAGACGGGGGACCCCTTACAGGGTAAGGCTGAGGAGTATGTCCAGTTCTTGGCGGACAAAGTTGCCCGGTTTCGATCGAACCTGGACTCCACTCCAGCAGATCCAGCCGAGACACAGGGGGAAGACTTGGCAAACCATCTCTGGGTTGAGTTTCAGGAAGTTGCCTCTGGGGATGTGGACAAGGCTATGCGAGCTGTGAGTGCCTCCACCTGTTTACTGGACCCGTGTCCCTCCTGGCTGGTTGCCAACAGCAGTGAGGTGACACGAGGCTGGATCCAGGTGGTTGTTACCGCCTCTCTTCGGGAGGGGCACTTCCCCACCGCGCTTAAGGCAGCGGTGGTGAGACCCCTCCTGAAGAAACTGTCTTTGGATCCAGCTGTTCTTAATAACTACCGTCCAGTCTCCAACCTCCCCTTTGTGGGGAAGGTTGTTGAGAAGGTGGTGGCCTTCCAGCTTCAGCGTACCTTGGAGGAAGCTAACTATCTAGACCCCTTCCAGTCCGGCTTCAGGCCCGGTTACAGCACAGAAACCGCTTTGGTCGCATTGACCGATGATCTCTGGAGAGCTAGGGATGGAGGCCGCGCTTCCATCCTAGTTCTCCTTGACCTCTCAGCGGCTTTCGATACCATCGACCATGGTATCCTTCTGCGACGACTGCGGGAGATAGGGGTGGGCGGCACTGTTTTGCAGTGGTTCTCCTCCTACCTCTCGGACAGGTCGCAGTCGGTGTTGGTGGGGGGGCAGAGATCGTCCCCGAGGCCCCTAACTTATGGGGTGCCGCAGGGTTCGGTCTTATCCCCCCTACTATTTAACATATACATGAAACCGCTGGGTGAGATCATTCGGAGGCACGGGATAAAATACCATCAATACGCGGACGATACACAGTTGTATCTGTCCGCCCCATGCCAACTCAATGAAGCGGTGGACGTGATGAACCGGGGTCTTGAGGCCGTTAAAGACTGGATGAGAGCAAACAAGCTGATACTCAACCCAGACAAGACCGAGTGGCTGTTGTGTTTTCCTCCCAAAAATTTGACCAACGTACCATCACTCAGGCTGGGGGGACAAAATTTATACCCCTCAGACAGGGCCCGCAACTTGGGAGTCCTCCTGGACCCACAGCTGAGTTTCGACCACCATCTTTCAGCTGTGACCAGGGGGGCATTTGCCCAGGTTCGCCTGGTGCGCCAGTTGCGGCCCTACCTGAATCGGGAGGCCCTCACAACAGTCACTCGAGCCCTTGTGATCTCCAGGCTGGAATACTGCAACGTGCTCTACATGGGGCTGCCCTTGAAGAGCACCCGGAGACTTCAGCTAGTCCAGAATGCGGCCGCGCGAGTGATCGTGGGCGCACCACGGTTCGCCCACATAACACCGATCCTCCGTGAGCTGCGCTGGCTACCTGTCGATCTCCGGGTGCACTTCAAGGTCCTACTCACCACCCATAAAGCGCTCCATGGTAGTGGATCTGGCTATCTGAGAGACCGCCTTCTGCCAATTACCTCCCTGCGTCCCATCAGATCGCACAGAGCTGGCCTCCTCCGTATTCCATCCGCCAGTCAGTGCCGACTGGCGACTACTCGGAGGAGAGCCTTCTCTGTTGTGGCTCCGACGCTATGGAACAATCTCCCCGTGGAGATCCGCACCCTCACCACCGTCCAGGCCTTCCGCACAGCCCTCAAGATCTGGCTAGCCCGTCAGGCCTGGGGATAAGTCTTTACTTTAGCCCCTCCCGAATGTCGAGTGAATGTTGTGTTTTATTGTTGAATTTATTCTCGCTCACATTTCTTTTGTATTTGTCCTACACTCCCTTTCCCCTTTTATTGTAAGCCGCCCTGAGTCCCCTCAGGGAAAAGGGCGGCCTATAAATGCATAATAAATACAAATACAAAAATTTTATTAAAATAAATTTGATTTTAAAAAATTCCAATTTAAATTTAAAAAATCCGGGAGGGGGGGGGTTGGTTTTGTTTTTAAATACATTTTTATCCCCCTTATGTTAAACACATCACAAGACTCTATCAAACCAGAAAAAAAAAAAACCAGCAAAAACACACCAATTGCAATCAGATGACTGTGGGATGCTGCAAACAATCATCAATGTTAAGCTGACTGCCAAGTGCCCAAAGTGCAGTCATGTGACCTCAGGGGCGGAGTCACTGACATTTTGTGACAGTCAGACGTGCCCTTAAGGGTTGTAAAGCACCCTTTTCAAGTTCATCCTAACTCCAATTGAATTCACACTCCTGTACCACCGTGAATGGAGCCACCTTGACTGGGGGATGCATCCCAGTTTGCCTGTTCCCGTGACTCCTCCCCTCGCAACTGCTTTGAAACTCTCCCCTTCCAATGACATCTGTGTATGACTTTGGAACATCGTATTCAAACGCCTCTCAGTGGTTAACAGCATGCTGTAAAATGACCAACAATACAATTAAAATATACATAGTACAAAGTTAAGAGTAAACTAAATGGTAACAGGCTGCCTCAAGCAAACAGCAGCTCTCTTCTTCCTCCACCTGCATCAAACTCAGCCATTTTCCCAAACAATGGGGACATCATCAAAACTCTCTCCCAGGTAACTAAAGTTCAATGAAAAGACACATTTAATTTAAAATTTAGGAGGGAATGTAGTAGCATGGGTTTGGGGAGAAAAATTAAAATTAAATTTAATTTTAAAAATGAATAGACACAGACTTTTTTTTTTTTTTTGGATAATATCTTTAAATACATTTTATTTATTTCATTTTCATTTTCATTTTATACAATCACTTATATACTGTGCGTAAAAAAAAAGAGAAAAAAAAAAACCCAACATGACACTTCATTCCCCCATACACCCTCTCTTCTCCCCCTCCAACTTTCATTTCACCCCTCCAGCATTCCCCTCTTCTACTTCCCTTCCCCCTCAGACATCTCCCCCTCCCTCCATCTCACCCTCCTTACATTCCCTCTCACTCCCTCTTTACTTCTCCCTCCTCTTTCCCTCTTCTCCTCGCTTTGGTGTATCCATACATTTCAGTTTGTTTTTTTTTTTTTAAAAAAAATAAAAAATAAAAGAGAAAAAGAAAAAAAGAAAAAAGAAAAACGAGCCGCAGTATACAAGTGAATTCTTATTGTTCTAAGAATTGAAACTGTAATTCCACCCTCCCCCCTCCCCCCTATAATCCCCCCTCCCTAACCCCCTTACGGCTTCGCAGGTCCCATACCCGGCATAATTCTTTAACAAGCATTTGAGTATAATAAGGCCAGCTAACTTTAAAATTAAAAAAATAAAATAAAAGTAAAGCCAAAGAAAAAAAAAGAGAATAGTAAAAAATACAAAATAAAAAAAAACACACACACACACACAAAAAGAAAGGAGAAACAAGAAGGGTCAATAAACCCACTACGTTAACACAGCTTCCCATTATCTGTAAATCTTAAACAATGTAGCTCATTCCAAATTTCGGTTATTTTACTACTTGCAGGGTTTCAAACTGTATTAGAGCCAGGTAAGTTGATCAATTAGGATTCCCCAACTAAAAGTCTCATTGCTTTGTCTATCTATTCAGACCTTTAATTTATCTCTTTTTTATCCGAATATCCAAACCTTTCTATAAAACCATTAAACTCAAGTACTTCTTTCATTTTTCATTTCCAACACCTCCCTTTCTATCCTTACCCACCTCCACATGTAAATTTTTTTACCTTCCACCCTGCCTTTATCCATATCCACATATATATTTTATCCGCATCCATTGCTCCTCCCATATTTACTCCACTTTCCTGAAGACTCTCCGACCAATCTTTCTTGACCTTATATTGAAATAGCAACTCAAACAAACATCAGCTTGCATTCTAGCCCCAGGTAATCTAATTAAGCTTTCGCTACCCTTCCCTCTCCCACGCGCCTCCCAACTCCGTTCGTCCCAGACCACAACTCAAAAAGATCGCAATCTCCGCTCTCCTCGCCTAGGAAAATAATTCATGCGCAATTTGAGTTAGAGTTCAGACAAATCTTATATACAATATGTGTCCACAATCAGCAACGCTTCTTTCAGTCTCCATGTCTCATCATCGATATACAACTTTTCCATTTTATCCCAGACGGAAATCATAAAGCTTTAAGAACATCGCTAAGTCTTTATTCTTTAGTCTTCTGCCCTTCCGGAAGAGGAAAGCAACACCCTCCGCCTTGTAGCCACGTGTCTCGCTGTTTGTCTTCTCCTTCTCCTTGTCTCTCTCCAGGTCCGGATGAATCAGGAAGTCCCGCCTTCAGGGTCTCGTAGTAAAATTCTCGGGCTTCACAGACAGAATTAATGCGGTGTTTTTGGTTGCCAAATGTAACTGTAATACCAGCTGGGACTTCCCATTTGTATGGAATCTGAGAATTTCTGAGTTCTTCGGTTAAGAAAGCGTACTCTCTCCTTGTTCTTAATATTTGAGATGGTATCTCTTTAAAAACAATCAAGTCCTGTCCATCAATTCTCAACCTCTTGCTGTAAAGCCTCTGTATTATCTCATTTCTGGATTCCCTTGTGGTAAAGTATATAATTATGTCCCTCGGAAGCTGTCGCTGTTTTGCTACCCACGAATTCTGGCGGTAAATTCTTTGAATCTGCCAATCAAAGTTAAATCCCGGACTTCCCACCAAGCGGCTGAAAGCCTCAAAGAAGATCTGTTTCAAATTCTCCTGTTGGTTTTCACGCAATCCTCTAACTCTTATTGCAAAGGCAGTCTTATTATAATTTATCATGACAAGTTGTTTTTGAGCATTTTCAATTTCCTGTTGTAACGTTTGAATTTTGGATATCAAATTAAGATTAGTTTCTTCCAAAAGTTCCAATTTGTCCTCCGTTTCAGCAATATAATCTGTCATGACTGTCATTACTCCGATCATATCCTTCTTTGCCTGAGCAATTTTAGCATCAAATTGATCATATAAATCCGATATCAGTTGATTAATTTCCTGTCTGAAATCATGAAGCGTTTTGAGAAGAAATTCTTGTGTTAACAAATCTCCCGTGGAGGGTGTAGGAGGCAAGGGTAGCGGCTTCATAGCAGTTTTTGGAAATATGTTATTAAGGAAGCGCTTCTGTTTAGATTTGGGAGCCATTCCAGAGTAAAAATAAAAGACAAGCAATCAAGCGAGCCAAAAATCAAAGTCTCTGCTCCCCTCAGTTAATCTTTTAGCAATTAGTACGGAGAAGCCTTCAGGAGGGTAGGGCTGACTAAGTACGTCACATCAAACACAAAAGCTACGAGATCGCCATCTTGTGACGCAGCTAAAAAAGAAAGGGAGCCTTTTGCGAAATTGAAGCTGGTATTTTAGATAGTAATAGAAGAAATTCCTCAGGAATGGTCCCCGCCCGGATTGACTTTTAAATAGCTTAGCTTTGTCCTGGGGGGGGGGGCAATCTGCCTGGGGCTGCAAAAAAGGCAGCGCGGAAAACTGGCCGGAGTAAAGGCTCAGCTAATGTTGAACCTCTTCTCCATTCACAGCAAAAAAAAGCTATGAATTACAAAGAGATCCTAACGACTGACCTTCTCCCTGCCCCTTTCTGCCAGAAAGGGGAGATATCTATAGATCTTATAAGATATACGAACCAGAATCCTGACAGGAGCTTCGTTGAGCTCCCGACGGCGGCAGGCTCCTCCCCCCGAAGCCAATAGACACAGACTTTTTTATGCCTCCTTTTGGGTGGCAGCAGGAGTGGGTTGCTGCTGGCATTACTGCTGGTTTGGCAAATGCACATTTGCACCTAAAAAGTTCTGCGCATGTGCACAAGGTTGGAAAAGGGAAAAAAATACATTTCTGCGTATGAAGATTGTTCTGCGCATGTGCAGAACAGAAAATCAAGATGGGTGTCCTGGCGATAGAACCTGTTCAGGGGCGTGGCAGGCCGAGTTACTACCTACTCAGCCAAACCGGGCCAAACCGGTAGGAATCCACCTCGGGGGTGGAGGGGGATACTTTCATATATAACTTCTTCAGAATTCTAAATGTGCCTATGATGCTAAAATAGTTGCCTTTAATCTAAAAACAGAAGAAATAATCAAAGAGAAAAGTTAAAAGCAAATCTAAAAATAAAAACCTTATATATATGAAAAGCAATAAACGACATAAATAAAATTAAAATAGTTGCCAACCCTTGGTCAATATTAACCAAATTTCTCTACTTAATATTACATTCATTGTTAAAATAGATGGAATGCATTTGTTGTAACAGATATAATACTAAATGAAGTAAATAAGAAATTGTGCAGAAATTGGAAAGGAAGTGTTTAATGCACTTCCTTTCTTCTTTAATAAACTCTCTTTAGCTAAAGACTGACACTGAAATAATTATTTTTATCTGATTAATAGATTATGGGTTATTTTGCCAAAGCTATTGCCTTTCAGATTAAGTTTTAGCAAGCAAAAACAAGATACAACATTTAAAGGATCAATGCCCACATTTTCTTTCCTTTGGTTCAAACGTGCCTGATTCTCAGAGGCTGACTGGATAAATCTCTGTAGTTTTCTTGGCAAGATTTTTCAAAAGGAGCAATTTTGAGATTGTTTCTTTCTTAGGGCTGAGATAAAGTGACCAACCAAAGATCACCTAGCTAGTTTTGTGCTTAAGGTGCAAATAGAACTCACAGTCTCCTACACCAAACTGTCTCTCGCCCACAATTTACTTGGTTAGGAATTCAAAGGACAAGAGAATGCTTGTTTATATTTCAAACTCAGCCATCACTGAAGATGAATCATGGTTAAAACATGACAAGGAGAAATTTTATTGATATAAACAGCAACATGACTCAGGAATTCTCCCAAACTAGATGAAGATAATAAGGAATCTTGCCACGAGTCTTGAACTCAACAAATTTTGCCATAGTTAGATTATTTTATCTACGGCTGGAGGACAAATATCTACCCTTGAATTCTTCATATTGTTGACTCATTGCCACATTCTTGGATGAGGAAATAAGATTGAACGGAAATATATCAGGGTTCTTTCTCTTTAAATAAGTAACTTAGTCAACATAGCAAAGTAAATTACTTGAACTGGTCTAGGTATCAAAAAAGAAGTTACTGCAGGTGAAACAGAAAATTGTGGGCATTGCTTAACTTTTTGGAATTTTTTACTACCTTTTAAATGCTTGTTTTATGGATTCTTTTTAAAATTTAATGCAAACTAATGGTCGTCTGCAAGAGACTGTAGTAGGTACATAAAATATGTGCAAAATATTGGACATGTTTTTTTAACATCGGGAGCTGAAACATTTCAATAGCATTTACAACTCAAAAATTTTTTTTTGTTAAATCTACATGCTGCAGCCTTTAAAAAGAGCTTTTAAGAACCCTATGAATTCCAGCATTATCTCAGCAATTCCTAAAGTAGCCTGTATTATCCATGCATTGTAGTTGGAGGCTAACAGGAGTGTGCAACTTGCCTAAGACCATTTACTGATTTCATAGCTAAAGTGGCATTTTTACTCTGGTGACAAAATTTTAAGTTGTGAATCAGGAACATTATCCATAATTTAAAATTCATATTGGGACAATAACAACTTTATTAAGTTAAAGTTTTCAAACTACTTGTTACTTTTCAGTTTAAATAGCTCTTCATCAGTCAAAATTATTTTAAAGTTCCTCCAAACAAGGGAAGAAGCCCTGCTAATACCAGGTTGCTGTCTATACACCCTAAAAACCAAGTACAGAAATGGTGTTAAGTTGTATCAAAATTCCTTCAGAGGTTTCCTAAAAATAAGAAACAAGTACAGGCCATTGTTCTTAACCCCCATAACAAAAATACAAAGTTCAGCTGCTAAAACTGTTTTACTCCTATGTGAGATACAAATATTTCTTGAAAAAGGAAAGGAAAGGCTAAAAAGGAAAGACTGATTAGGTAGCCTTTAACAAAACTTATCTGGACTGGAGGTATTTCCTACTGGAATTGATCTGCAATCTATTTTACATAATTTTAGAATAAAGCTGTATCAAAACTTAGCTACCTACTTCAAATCACCTTTCTTTATACTAAAAAAAGCAATATTTCCTATAAATTTTAGCAAGTCCTTTGAGTGGTTTTCTTCAAATTCTGCATCTGTCCTCAGTAGACATTGTAGGAATGGGGTAAGAGTAATACACAGATGTAAGAATTTTGGAATGATGTTATATGTGGAATGGGTAAAAAAGTTAATTCTCCCACCAAAATTAATGGGGCATAATTGCTTCACTTTGAACCCACTGCTACTGCAAGCTATTCAAAGCCATTCACATGCAATATTACACTAAAATTTAGCATCAATGCTGGTACATAGCAATTAAAAAGCTCAGGATAAAAAAGAACTAACATCACGTCCAAAATGAAGCTCATGGCAAGAATAAATTGTGAAACATGTGTTGACTATTTCAGTCCCTTCCCCCACAACTTTAAACTGAAAATCATAATCATATTACAATAAATTGGGTATTTTCATAATCTTACCTAATTTTAAAGAATATCTTGGCTTTGCTATTAAAATGATCTATAATGATGGATTCAAGCTGTTCAGCTGCTTTTTCAGCTGCTTTAAAATAAATCAGCATCACCTAATCCTTTTCCCATTTTGTTATTTATGCTGTATCAATTTGAGAAGCCAATATTTTCTTTCCTAATATCTTGTTGGAAACCAATTCCAATATTTGAGTCTTAATTTCTCTTTTTCTTCAAATCATTTCGACGCCATATTCACTGATAAATAAAACCTTACCGTATCATAACAAGATTGCCAGGTAGTCCCAGCAGAAACAGCTGTACATAAATCTTTCAGATGAACTATATGATTGCAACAGACAGTAAAGAATTTTCATGCATAATATCTAATAGAAACTCTTATGAACACATAATTTGTTTTGTAATATCCTGTCTGAAACTAAAGGGCACGATGGGTGTTCGCCTGGACACAGCAGGCCCAGCAAGATGCTTTGTATAGTAACACCAGGAAGCTATGAAGTCAACCGAGTGAGAATGACCCTCCATGTAACGCAATTTCCCCAAATCAAACCAATCTGAACATGTTTTCAAACAGTGTTTCTATGAATTTCCAACATTTATGCTCTTACTGTCATTAATTCCCCTATAAGTGCCTGAAAAAGGCAGTTTTAAATAGGAACTCTTCCACATACAGTTATGTGGAAAAGCAAACAATGCTTTTTCATGTACATTTTTTTCAACGTATGTGGGCTTATCCATATGAAGCAATTGAACAAAAAAAACCATATGAAAATTTAATTTTGCAATCACTAATTCAACAAAAAAAATTTTTTTAACAGATATGTCATTTCCTTCTGTGGTAAAAGAAAGTACACCCTCAGCTCTAATAGCTGGTATTGTGCCCATCGGAAGAAAGAACCTGGAGTAGACATTTCTTATTAACCCTCTACCAGTCTTTGTCATGGAAGAGTTCTTTCATACTTTTCCAAGCAGATTTTTTTGTGATGTGACATTTAAAAGCTTTCTTGCAGGGACAGCCCATTCCAAATTTCCTGACAGCATCTGAATTGGGAATTAGATCCAGACTTCGATTTGGTCACTCTACCCATTAAAATAATAAAATTGTCTCCCTTCTCTGCTGGACCTTAGATAGACGGGGCTCAATATTCCAATTCAGGACACATAAATTAGACGGATCAATTTCACTTGAAGCAGGAACCTCTGCAGGTACCCAGGTGCCAAGCTATTAAGGGCTCTGCCAATAGCAGCCAGCATTTTCAATTGTAATGACAAGTCTACTACCAACCAATGAGCATTTTCTTACATACCATTTTAAGTATACATTCACATAATTGTTATTCTTCTTTACATCTATCATTCTTATACATTTATTATTTCATTTAGTAAGTTATAGTGTACATTTTGGGTTACTTCATTTACCATCCTCCTTTTGTAACACCTTACTTTCCCTTTCTTTTCTCCCTCCCTCCCTTCTCTACTTCCCTCCTTTCTCCTCTCCTTTCCCTTCCTTCTTCCCTTCCCTTCTCTTTCTCCTACTCCTGCTCTTCCTCTTTCCCTTTCTACCCTCTCTCCTTCTCTTTCTCTACCTTCCATCCTCCTCTCCTTGCCTCTTTCTTCTTTCCCCTGTCTTCCTTTCATTCTCTCCTTCTCTCCCCCTTTCTTTTTCTATTATTGTTGGTGTATATTTCAAAACTCAGTTTATGTTTCCTTGGGATGGTATTTCCACCAACCCAAATATAATTTAGTATCGTTTCTTATTCCCTTACCTTCGCTAGTCTACCCTAGTTATGTTTTCCCCCACCCCCACATAAAGGGTATAACTTAAAGTGATAAGGACATGGAGAAACTGTTGTTATTGGTAGCCCAGCCCTTAGACAATCACTGCACTAGCCCAATATCTGTCTACCTATCCAACAATAATTGAAACTCTAAAAAAAACCTGTTCCTCCAAGCGGGAATCTACCCTGTTCGAAGCCCACAAAGCCAATAAGGAGCCAAATGAGTTTCGCCACAAAGAGCACCTTCACATTTTGCAGGGATTCTACTCCAGCTACTTTCTTCCCATCCAATCCCCCGAGGCTCCAGATGCTGATGAGACAAGACCACCACCAGATCTCCAGCAAAGACCAGATAGAGATGAGCACGCGGCTGACACCAGATCCCAAATTGAATGACTTCTCCTTCCCTTAATACAAATGTTAAACTTCAGGAGTGACAGAGGCTAAAAACCTGTGGTACTCAATACGCAGCAATCACTAGGTTGACCTCTCTGCCTCCACTGCCTGGGACTGCCCACTTAGGAAGGAGGGGAACTACAATACAATTATGCCAGTCTACTCTGTACCTGCAGTCAACTCAGTAGGATACTATGGTTGATACGACTGAAAGTTACCAAGAGATCTAAACAGACCAGAAGGGGCACAATGCCCCCATCCAGATCTCAACAAAGACCATCAACCACAATGACCAATGTTGTTTTAGTCCCATATCAGGTTTGACTTCAGACTATCCAGGATTCAGACAAACTTTTTTTAGGATACTCTGCATTTACTACTCCCATCTCTTTCTTTAAAATCTTCCCTTGAAATATAGAGACTGGCTTATAGTTGCCTAAAATTACTAGACCCAAGGAAAAGGCATCTTCAAAAAACAAAAAGGGTGTGTGTGTATATTTTGGCAATTTCAATACATAGGTTTAAAAAAAAGCTATGGTTTTTGGCTACATATATGAAAAACGCTATGCTGTTATTTTAATTGCCAGGATTATCTATTCAACAGTGACTGTGACAATTACATAGCCTTGTTCTAACTCTCAAACTTGTATTAAATATTATTGGAAAAATGGGCAAAAGTGAGAAGAGGAACAACAACAACAACAACAAATCTCCTGAAACCAAAGGGCTTCTTTGAATGAAAATGTCTGGACTTCGTGCAACCCCCCCCCCCCCAAAACAGATCATTAATTGTACAACGGTAGTGCAATTAACTGTCTAAAAAAGCTCATTAAATAAGGCTGCTGTCCAAAACTGAAATCAAATATTATGTCAACCAATACCTTTTAGAAAAGCTTAACAGCACATAATTTCTAAAAGGGGAGGAGGCTGTTGTTCTAGCCTCATACACTATAGGACCCTCCACCACCCCCACCCCAATTTGTAAGCATTACTACCCGTGTTTCTCCGAATATAAGACAGCGTCTTATTTTCTTTTGACCCCCAAAATAAGCACTTGGCCTTATTTTCGGGGAGGTCTTATTATTTTTGAGGTGCAGGAGGCAGTGAGCATTGTCACCTCATGGCTGCTGCTGTGTTGCAATATTTTGGGGGAGGGCTTATTTTAGCGCATGCGCTCAAAAGCCCAATTGGGCTTATTATCCAGGGAGGTCTTATTTTCAGGGAAACAGGGTAACTTCCACATTGTCAAGGGCAATAAAACAGAAACGAGTAAACTGCACACAGCATCCCTTCCCACAACCCTAAATAGGGCATCATGCACCATGTATTCCAAACCCCTGAATTTAAAATTAGTCTGATACAATGTAGTATCATCATCCTATCATTTATGTATGCAAGTATTTGCTTGAAGTCCTATTGTCTATGGAGATTCTCAGTCATCCAGGCCATGGATGTCCCAAAGGTTCTTTTCAAAAGACAACTGGATTTTTTTGGTTTTCTTTCCTTGAAAACGTTTCGCTTCTAATCCAATCAGCTTCTTGAGAACTACAAGATGCCTTTTGAAAACCATCTTTGGGACATGAAGTCGTATTATTTACTTTCACCTTTTACCAAAAATACCACCTATTTAATCTGGTTCTTTTCCTTGTTTTGATTTCAAACTGCTTCTCATTCCCAGTTTCTGCTTTCTTTGAACTGATAATTACTGATAGTTCTCGGCTTACAACTATTCGTTTAGTGACTGTCCAAAGTTACAGTGGCATTGAAAAAAGTGACTTATGACAGTTTCTCACCCTTATACCAATGCAGCATCACCACATGTGATCAGTCATGTGATCAACATTCGGATAATTGGTAACTGGCAGGTATTGATGATGGTTTAAGTGTGCCAGGATTTATGTAATCACTTTTTGTGTCCTTCTGACAAGCAAAGTCAATGGGGAAGTCAGATTCATTTAACAAGTGTATAACTAATTACAGTGATGCAGGAAAGGTCATAAAATGAGGCAAAACTCAACAACTGTCTCGCTTAGCAACAGAAATTTTAGGCTCAACTGTAGTTGTAAATCGAGGACTACCTATATAACTACAACTCCACCCAATCCTACATTTGGAATTATCATAAACATTGCAATCAGTGACAGGATGGCTGCGTTTTTTGCTCCCAATTTCACAATACCATTCTCTACTTCTAATATAGTATCTTCCCAGAATTCATCAAAACATCTTTAATTGCAAAGTATTCTTTTCTCTGGTCTTTCAAAGGAGGCAATTCCTAAACATTAGCTGGAAAAAAATTAATTAGATGCTTCTAAAAGTTCTCTGAAATAGTCATGCATGCTATATTTCTAGAATCTAGAGAAAGAATATGGCATAATCAAGATGGAAATGCTTATTCAGTTGGGATGGATTTTAGGTATTACAGGATTTTTGTTTTTAAAAAAGACCGTGACCACGGAAATATCTATGACATACCAATATCTTATTTACTTTAGTGCTATTTCTGTTACTTGGTTGCTATCCCCTTTCTTTTGGATCGAAGAACTGCTTTAATTTTTATTACTACCAATTCTGTTAGAAACAAAAGCATTTACTCATTAGACATGTAAGTGTAGTATAAAGTTTTTAATAAATGAAATACTGAGCTATCTCTAGTGGGAAGCCCTTGGGAGCAAAGAAGCCAATCTGAATTGCATTAATAAATATTTATACCAATTTAGCAGGATAAATATTCTAACTTCAGAAAACCCTTATGTGCAGAATGGCCTGCTGTGACTCAGCATGGATGCAACACACATAACAGACAAGAATATCATTCTCCACATGAATGATGAGTGCAATATTTTAAGCATCAATTTGACCCAAAATTTCATGGTGCAAATACATGTTTCCACATTTAACCAGACCTTCTCCATTCTTAAAAGCAAGCATCTTGCAACAAACCATTATAAAACTATTTTTGAAATTAAAACATGTTGAAACTATTTTAAAAAACTGTCAAATTACTAAAGTTATCATAGTTCATGTTTTTTCGTGTATTTTAATTGGAAAACAGTAGTTCCAGATAGCTTTAAATCCTGCAAAGCAAAACATAAACCAACACTTTAAAAAAGGAAAAGGGCCATGTAATCTTAATAAACATGTTATGTCTATTATACACAACACAAACATATATTCTCATTTTTATTTTGATTGCATCGCTGTTGTTTGACCTAAAATTGTTTTCAAAAATATAATATAAAGTTAAGCATCCTAAAAATATTATCCGTAACTCGATGGTTCAGATGTAACTCAGATGAGATTTTTTTTAATATGACAGATTTCCATGTTTTTTTTAAAAAAATAACATTCCAAATATTTTCCTTCTAAGAGGATGAGAAATCTGTGTTACATAATTCAACGGGTTATCTATAGGTACTTGCAATGAAATACAGCATCTTGGTTAAGCTCCACAGATGCAAGCAACCCACACCTCAAGGTTGGCCACAAGCCTCAAAGAAACACTTTGATTTTTCAGAACAGTAAAGACAATTTCACACATAGCACCACCCTTATTGTATTGCAGTCATGTCTACAAATGGAGTGAAGTCAGCAAACATACACTGCACATACAGTTGTTGATTTTAAGTGTATGGCAACCATCTAGCATTTTGAAGCCAGTATTCCTGCAGACAGGTGTCTTACTCTGCCTAGTCAACCTCAATTCTAACAAAAACCATTCCCTTACACACCTCCTTGTGCTCAAGCAGTCCACATACTAAAAAAAGTCTGAAGATGGCACAGCTCACACCCAGCCACGGCAAGCTGATTCAATAGATTCCAATGCTCTTTCAGACAATTACAGCAATTACGTTTTTATAATTCTATTTTAATTGTTCACAGGTAGTCCTCAACCTACGACCATAACTGAGCCCCAAATTTTATGTTGCTAAGTGAGCAATTTGTTAAGTGAGTTTTGCTCTATTTCACAACTTTTCTTGCTACAGTTGTGGTTAAGTGAATCACTGCAGTTGTGAAGGGAATTTGGCTTCCCCACTGACTTTGCTTGTCAGGAGGTCACAAAAGGGAACCTCACACACAACCCCAGGTCCCTGCAACTGTCACAAATATGAACCAGTGACCAAGCGTCCAAATTTGGATCATGGGACCAGGGAGATGCACCGACAGTTGTTAAGTGTGGGGAAATGGTCTCAAGTCCCCCTTTTCGGTGCCAAAGTTGTAACTTCGAAGAGTCACTAAACGAACCATTTGTTTGATTTGATTTTATTATTGATTGATTTTATTATATTTATATGCCGCCCTTTTCCCCCGAAGGGGACTTGTTGGTTGAGGACTACCTGTACTTGATAAAAGAGAGGGAGCGGCAGCTTTCCTGGGGAAAGGATGAAATAATGCTTTTAACGCCGTGGGAAAAAGGTGACAGACAAAAGGAACAAACCAGTGCAAGCTTTTCCCTGGCGATAGTTTGATTCAAAATTCCCCTCCTTCTCTCCCCTCCCAAGGACACACAGCTCACACTGTCTCTCACGAAGGCTTTGCACAAAAACCCCGCACACCACCACAACCCTGCGCCAGCCTCTTCTTGGGACCGACAGTCAACTACTGTTGTGCACGCTCGGCAGGCAGCCGTTCTTTTCTATACACCCCCCCCCAGTTCCCCCCTCCCTTCCCACAGCAACAGATCTTGGCTTGTTCACGTCCCTCTTATCCTTTCCCAGGCGCACAACAACCCCAAGAGGTAGGCCTTGAGCGGTGAAAAGGCTTGAACTTTCTTTCTGCAATCCTGCCTTATTTATATGTTGGTTTTGGAACCCGAGTTGGCCCGTCTTGGGGAGGGGGGTTTCCTCATTCTCACGTGCACTCCCCTCCCCAGACCCCACGATTTTCACCCCCTTGTAATTCCTGCTTCTCTTCCCCTTTCCCCCCGCCCAAAAAAAACCCCCAGTCACCTTATGAATTTAAAAACGCCAATTTTTCCCCCACCCAAGGTAAGGAGGGATTGGCAGAGAAGGATAGGAGTTGTAGTCCAGGCCGAGAAGGAAAGGAGTTGTAGTCCAACTCCCGCTTCTCTTCCCCTTTCCCCCCCAAAAAAAACCCCAGACCTCTTATGAATTTAAAAACGCCCATTTTTCCCTCACCCAAGGTAAGGAGGGTAAGGAGGCAGAGAAGGATAGGAGTTGTTGTCCAGGCCGAGCATAGGAGTTGTAGTCCAACCCAACAGCCACGGGAGTTGCCGAGGGGCTGCATGGGCGCCCCTTGCCCTCCCCACGACCCACCACCGCCTCCCACACAGACAGAGGAGGGGGGGGCGCCGCCGGTTACGTAGCTTTTCCCAAGCGCCCCCGCCCCCCAATAAACACGGTTGGAAAAGGGCGGGAAAGGGGGGGGGGCTTTGCCTTCCAGAGAACCCAACCAACGGCTCCCAGAGCCGAGCACGACCGCGGGGGCTCCCCTACCTACTTCCCAACCCACCTGGCCGAAAGGAAGACGGGCGGGCGCCGAAGAGCCGAGCAGGCCAGTCCGGGGCCTCCTACAGCCAAAGCGAAGCGAGAGGAGGAAGGGGAGGGGGGGAAGGAAAAAAAAAAAAGGGGGCGCGGCCGGGGAACCTGCCTGTCAACGCTCCGTGCCCGCCCCCACCGCCGTCGAAAGAGCCAATCGAAACAGCGCCCGCGGCTACAACTTTTAAGGCGCCGGGACCGCCCTCCTTCCTCCCTCCCTCCTTTCCGACGTCACTTACTACGCGAGGTGGTACCGCCCCAGCCTTGCTGTTTGTGATCTTTAGGCGCGCCTTCGCTTCCCCCCGTCCGTCCCCCACCAACCCGGGGTGGCTCCTAATGGAGCCGCGTCACCAGAGCGGGACAAAAGAGCCGGTAAAGGGACGCCCGTCTCTTCAGCAAACCCCGCCCGGCCCCGCCAAAGCGTGGAAGAAAGAGAAGCTCTCTGGGGAGCGGCTGGGCTAGATCGATTCCCTGCCCGGTGGATCGAATGAAGGAAGAGCCGGTCGCCTTTCCTTGCGGTTTGAAAGCTTCCTGACTCACTCTTGCACCGGGTCAGGGTACTAAAAAAAAAATGCTGCGGATGGCGCCTTTTATTAGCAATGCTAAGCATGCGTTTATTTTTGGTTTATTGTATTCTACGCTGAATGCAATAACTCCGTGCATGCCACTTCTTCCCCGCCCCGGAGACCGATAACAAAAAAATAAAGATTGAAGCGCAAAATAAGATTGAAGCGCAATACGTGGTGCCAATCAAAACAATCATTCTGCACCTCTATAACTGTCTGGTTTAGTTCTGCAACCCAACAAGACAGACACAGGCTTCAGAGGATAATGAGGACTGCAGAAAAAACCATTGCTACCAACCTGCCTTCCATTGAAGACCTGTACACTGCACGAGTCAAAAAGAGGGCTGTGAAAATATCTACAGATCCCTCGCATCCTGGACGTAAATTGTTTCAATTTCTGCCCTCAAAACGACGATGCTATAGGGCACTGCACACCAGAACAACTAGACACAAGGACAGGTTTTTTCCCCAACTCCATCACTGTGCTAAACAAATAATTCCCTCACCACTGTCAAACTATTCACTAAGGCTGCATTACTATTAGTCTTCTCATCGTTCCTATCACTCATCTCCCCCCACTTATGATTGCAGGACTGTAACTTTGTTGCTTGTATCCTTACTATGTATATTGATATTGTTTCCTGATTGTTTATTTGTACCCTATGACTAGCATTAAGTGTTGTACCTTATGATTCTTGATGAATGTATTTTATTCTCCTTATGTACACTGAGAGCATCTGCACCAAAGACAAATTCCTTGTGTGTTCAATCACACTTGGCCAATAAAGAATTCTGTTCTATTCTAGTCCTTTCTATTCTATGAGGGCAAGGAACACAATAAAGAACATTTCATCTCACGCAATGGCCCTGACTAAGCAAGCTGTAATTGTGGTTTTGGTTTTTCCACCCCTTTATGCAAACCCGGCCAACAGTCAGCCATGGATAAAGAAGTCATGGTTTAGCACGGATTAACCGAGCTAACGAAACTTGCGTTTTTTTGTCTCAGCCCAAATGCCACACTTTTTTTCTGTAGATGCTGTAGAACGGCAGCGTTGAATGGTTAAGATTAGTCCGAACATTTAAATCAGTATAAAAAGTCTTGCCATGCTTGGATGAAACAAATTTATACATTTAATTGTATGTAAACTTTGCTGTTTCCTATATGAGGAAAAGAAGTGCTTTTATACAGATTTGCTAGAATAATCTTAGCAAAGTAGACTTATCTTTTAAAATAATTCAATTTCTCGTATGCAAAATGTAGTGTCAAGTGTGTGTGACAAAAGAAGAAAAGATGGGATCACAGATGAATGGAGGCTGATTTCATATAAAATATATGGAAGTGGTTTTGGGAGGATTGAATTGCAAAACAATTATATAAAGGAAGAAGAAGGGGAAGGAAGGGGAAAAAAGAAGAAAAAAAAGTCATAGTTGGATGGAACCGATAAGAAAAAGAAAATGGTGAGAAAGTTTGAACAAAATGGAATTGTTCAGACATATTGCAAAGATAGAAAGATATGGAAATGTCCCTTTATAAAAATGAAGGAGGAAAAAAGAAAAGACATTTATTCTGGTATTGGACCAGATTATTAAACATCATGTTAGTGACCAATTGCTTAGGCTTCCAACAATTAACAAGAACTAAACATGGGCTTATAGCCAACAAATCATTTACCATTTTGACAGTTAATACAGGTAGTCCTCGACTTACAACCCCAATTGAGCCCAAAATTTATTTTGCTAAGCAAGTGAAGTTTGCCCCAATTTACAACTTTTCTTGTGCCACCATTGTTTAAACAGATCCCTGCAGTTGTTAAATTAGTAACAAGGTTGTCAAGTGAATTTGGCTCCCCCATTGACTTTGCTTGTCAGAAGGTCACAAAGGGGGAATCATATGACCCCGGGACACTGCAACCGTCATAAATATGAGCCAGTTCTCAAGGATCTGAATTTTCATCATGTGACCATGGAGATGCTGCAATTGTCATACGTATGAAAAACGGTCATAAGCCACTTTTTTTCAGAGCTATTGTAACTTCGATCAGTCACTAAGTAAATTCTTGTAAGTCGAGGACTACCTGTAGCTTAATAGATTGGTGGAATGCTGTAGATAGAGCATATCTTGATCTCAGTGAAGCATTTACCAAAGCCTCTCCTAAGGACATGCTCATTAATAAAACTGTAGATTATTGGCTAAATAACACAACTGTTAAATAGATTCATTGCTGGATGAATGAGAATGCTATTCTATGTAGAGTGTTACTCCTGACTGGTGCAGTTTTATTACTGATCTGGATAAAAGGGGGGGGGGTCAGGGGATGATGACAAAACATGGAGGAAATAAGTGGGAGTAGTGGCTAACACATGGGAAGACAGAAGGTTCAAAGCCCCACATTTGAGAAAGAAAAAAAGACAGTGAAAGGCACAAATAAAGAATGGGAGAGATTTGGCTTGGCACAACTACCTGTGAAAAAGAGCCCGAAGTGTGATGCAATGACTAAAAAGGCAAATGCGATTTTGAGATGTACCGAATCCAGATCATGGCAAGTAAACATCTCATTCTAAATCTGCCTTGGTTAGGACTGACCCAAATTCTGGGCATTGCAGTCTTAAAACATTGGAAAAAGTTCAGCGGAGGCTATCTAGGAAAGTCCAGTGAAAAATAGATTTAAAAAACTTGCAGAAGACAACTGAAGAGAGAGAGAGAGATGTAGGGGTCTTAAGTTTTTAGGTATCTAAAAGACTTTGGTTAAGGAAGATCAAAATGGGCACAAAGATTGTTCTTTGTGCCCATTTTGGCAAAATGTATACAACAAAACTATAGAGAAGCAGATTCAAGCCGATACGAATATTAATAAAATTGTATTTTTAGATGTACATTGTTTCCTATTCTTATCTCTTCCTACTGAAAAGTGTAAAGCATGACATCCTTCTTGGGAATCTAACCAAGGCATCTCCAAACTTTGTCACCTTTTCAGACTTTAGACTTCAATTCCCAGAATTCCCTAGCCAATATGGCTGGCTGAAAAATTCTGGGAGTTAAAGTCCATATGTCTTAAAGTTGCCATGTTTATAGACTCCTGATCTAACCCATTAAAAATAGGAATTTTACTTGTGAATAGTCATCCACAGGGTATGTTACATGGTTACATTACCTGGGAGCCTTACTGAATTAAAAATTGGACTTCTCGGAAAGTTCATATAGTCAAATTGCATATGTTTTTACTGCAGAGGTAAAGGTAAAGGTTCCCCTTACACATAATGTGCTAGGGGATGGTGCTCATCTCTGTTTCAAAGCTGAAGAGCCAGCGCTGTCCGAAGACGTCTCCGTGGTCATGTGGCCGGCATGACTAAACGCTGAAGGTGCACAGAACGCTGTTACCTTCCCACCAAAATGGTCCCTATTTTTCTACTTGCATTTTTGACGTGCTTTCGAACTGCTAGGTTGGCAGAAGCTGGGGCAAGTAATGAGAGCTCACTCCATTACGCGGTGCTAGGGATTCGAACCGCTGGACTTTCTGATCTGCAAGCTCAGCGTCTTAGCCACTGAGCCACCTCGTCATCAAATCACATTTAATGAAATCATGACAAATGAGTATCTCCAAAGGATAATGCTACACCTGTACTGCACAGCATTATGCATATACTTTTGGGGCAGCTGGTAACCTGATCAAATCCAGCTTCATCATGTTGAATGGAATTAATCAAGCCTAGAGTTGTGCATACGAAGCCTTTCTCCCCTAGAGACCTGTATCTAATGTGTTGGCATAGAGTGTGGCACTGTGCCCAATGTCAAGAACAGAACTGAAAGAACCAGCCAAACTTTGTCTGCCACTCGTTGCCCTACGCATGGTGGAACGTGTTAATAGAGATTAAGAGTGTGCAAATGTTTGATTTAGGCAGAGTGCTCATTGGTCCATCAGAAGGCAGGCATAATCAACTACGAAGGGAATAAGTATTTTTAATCAGCTGCTATACAGTTTTGCACGTTTACTTGGATGCAAGGCCTGTTTATTGCAATGGGCTAAAATTAAAGTCTTAGGAAAGCATTTATATGGGTACAAATCAGTGGTGGGTTGCAGACCGTACGCCACGGTACGGGAGTACCGGAGCCTGCCCAGAGCAATAGCAATAGCAATAGCAGTTAGACATATACCACTTCATAGGGCTTTCAGCCCTCTCTAAGCGGTTTACAGAATCAGCATATTGCCTCCACAGTCTGAGTCCTCATTTTACCCACCTCGGAAGGATGGAAGGCTGAGTCAACGCTGAGCCGGTGAGATTTGAACCGCCGAACTGCAGCTAACAGTCAGCTGAAGTGGCTGCAGTACTGCACTCTAACCACTGCGCCACCTCGGCTCTTACCATTCCGGTATGGTGCTCCGGAGGGCCCACTCATCTGCCCGAGCTCCTAGCCAGTCTTTTAAGTCTCCGGTGCTTCCGTGCACGCGCACGGCATGTACAGCACCTGCGTGATGCTCCACTGAGCAGCTGTAGCGTCGCGGAGGCTCACGGAGACTCTAAGATGCATGTGCACACTGATCCGGGACCCACCACTAGTACAAACCTCCGCCAAACTCATAACAGTATAACTTGGCATGTGACTAAGCATTGCCCATCTCATAAAAACCATTTTCATGATTTTAAAAAAGGAGATAGGTACAGTATCATAAGTAATGGTAAAGGTTCCCCTCGCACATATATGCTAGTCGTTCCCAACTCTAGGGGGTGGTGTTCATCTCCGTTTCAAAGCTGAAAATCCAGCACTGTCCAAAGACGTTGCTGTCCGTGGTCATGTGGTCGGCATGACTAAATGCCAAAAGCATTGGTCATTACCTTCATTGGAAGGTAACACTGTTACCTTCCCACCAAAGGTGGTTCCTATTTTTCTACTTGCATTTTTACATGCTTTCGAACTGCTAAGTTGGCAGAAGCTGGGACAAGTAACAGGAGCTCACTCTGTTACGCGGCACTAGGGATTCGAATCACCAAACTGCTGACCTTTCTGATCAAGAAGCTCAGCATCTTAGCCACTGAGTCACCGCATTACCGTAGCTTCTTTTAAACAATCGTTTCTACCATTCTCATGGTGATTATTCATGAGAGGTAAATTAAATCCCCAATGTACAAAACAATAGCAAAAAATATACATTGGATGTGAGAAATCCACACACCCCTGCTAAAAAGGCCAGCTTTTTTGAGAGGCAAAAAAGCCAGACCAAGATAAATCACTTCAGATTTTTTTCCCCACCTTTTAATATAAGATATATGTTGTATAATTCAATTGAAACATAAACTGAAACCTTTTAGGGGGAAAATAATAAAAACCATGAAGTAGGGTGATTGTATGGGTACACACTAGGGGTGGGTTGCTGCCAGCATTGCTGCCAGTTTGTATCACACATGTGCCAGTTTGCTTCGCTGTGTGATTGTTCTGTGCATGCGCAGAACATGAAAAAATTACTAAAAAATATTCTGGCAACTGCAGCAGCAACTGGGGAACCGGTTTGGGGGTGTGGCCAGCCTGTGTCGCTGCTGGTTCTCCAACCAAGGCCAAAATACCACTACTGGTTCGCCCGAACCAGTGCGAACTGGTAGCAACCCGCCCCTGGTATACACCCTTAAAACGTATATCTTGTTGAATCAGCTTTTGATTTTCTGACAGTATTCAGTCTTTTGGTGTAGCCTGTTAGGATGGACATCTTGGCTCGGGAATCTTTGTTCAACTCTTTCTTGCAAAAGTGCTTCAAGTTTGTCAGATTAGGAGGGCGTCTCCTGGGCACAGTCCTCTCTTCAGGTCACCCCACATATTTTCAATTGGATTCAGGTCCAGGTTCTGGCTGGGCCATTCCATAACTTTTGATCTTCTGGTGAAGCCATTTTTGTTGTTGTTGTTGATCTGGAGGTAAGTCTTGGGTCATTGCCAAGTTGACAGGTGAAATTCTTCTTCAACTTCAACATTTTAGCCGAGGCCTAAAGGTTTTGTGCCAAATGACTGATATTTGGAACTATTCAGAATTCTCTCCACCTTGATTAAAGCACCAGTTCCACCTGAAGAAAAGTATCCCAAAGCATGTTGCCACTATCATGCTTCACTGTGGGTATGGTGTACTTTTAGTGATGTGCAGTGTTGTTTTTGTGCTAAATATAAAGTTAAACGTAAAGATTCCCCTCACACATATGTGCTCCTCGTTTCTGAGTCTAGGTGACGGTGCTCATCTCCGTTTCAAAGCCGAAGAGCCAGCGCTGTCCGAAGACATCTCTGTGGTCATGTGGCTGGCATGACTAAACGCCGAAGGCGCATGGAACGCTGTTACCTTCCCACCAAAGGAGTCCCTATTTTTCCACTTGCATTTTTACATGCTTTCAAACTGCTAGGTTGGCAGAAGCTGGGACAAGTAACGGGAGCTCACTCCATTACGCAGCACTAGGGATTCGAACTGCCAAACTGCCAACCTTTCTGATTGACAAGCCCAGCATCTTAGCCACTGAGCCAGCACGTCCCTTGTGCCAAATATACTTTTTGGAATTATGGCCAAAAAATTCAACTGGTCTCATCAGAACCTAGCACATTTTGCTGCATGCCTTTGCCAGACCTGATGTAGGTTTTTGCAAAATGTAGCTGGGCTTGGATGTTTTTCTTCGTAATTAAAGGCTTCTGTCTTGTCACCCTGCCTCACATCCCAGACATATGAAGAATACAAGAGATCCTCCGCGAGCTGCACTGGCTGCCTATTGGTCTTCGGATACGCTTCAAGTTGCTAGTCGTCACTTATAAAGCCCTTCATGGTATTGGACCTGGGTACTTGAGAGACCGCCTGCTACCAATTACCTCCAATAGACCTATTAGATCCCACAGACTAGGCCTCCTCCGAGTTCCATCTACTGGCCAATGCCGATTGGCTACCACCCGGAGGAGGGCCTTCTCTGTGACTGCTCCAGCCCTCTGGAACGAGCTCCCCGTGGAGATTTGGACCCTCACTACCCTTCAGGCTTTCCGCAAAGCCCTTAAAACCTGGCTGTTCCGACAGGCCTGGGGCTGATGGGTTCCCGTCCCCGCTCGAATTGTGTGCTTGTTGATTGTTTTTAAATTGTTGTAGTTGTTTGTCCGTTGTTTTCCTCCTGTTTGTATCCCCACCCCTTACTTTGGTTTGTGAGCCGCCCTGAGTCCCTCTGGGAATAGGGCGGCATAGAAATGCAATAAATCAAATCAAATCAAATCAAGAGATTATTGTCATACGTAATACCCAACCAGTAGTTCCCAGAACTTCCTGCAGCTCCTTTAAGATTGTTCTAGGCCTCTTGGCAGTTTCTTGGACCAGTTATCTTGCTTTCCCATCAAGTTTGGAGAGCTATTCAGTTCTAAGAACTGTTGTGCCGTATTTTCTCCACTTGTTGATGACTGTCTTCAACGTATACCAATGGTTATGTCCAATACCTTGGAAATTTTTAGTATTCTTCTTCTGACTGATATCTTCCAATAAATGAAATCCCTTTGTAAGCTCTTTGCAAATTGATCAGTCACTTTAATTGATGGCAGGTGGAATATGACTGGTACGCCCCAGTACAGGCATATCGGTGCCTGCTGGGAGGACCAGGTACCGTTCTGGAACGGTGCTCCAGAGGGCCCACTCGCCCTTCCGCTCTCCTTACCGCTATTTGAGCTGATTGGGGCTTTCGCGCACGGAGCATATGGCACCTGCGTGATGCTCCACCGAGCAGCTGGAGCATCGCGGGCAGTAAGTATGCATGCGCACATTGCGCGTGTCCTGCGCGTGTTCACGTGGAGGATGGCTGGGCCCCATTGCACCGTACCAGTTGCAACGGGATCCGGAACCCACCATTGACTACTATTTAACATCAATTTGAACATAATTGGTTAATTCTGAACACAGCCACAGCTCTACGAATAAGAGGGTTTGCACACTTATGCAACTTCATTATTGTACATTTTACTGTTCTTTTTCCCCCCCATAAAAGATTTCTGTTTCTTTTTCCATTAAATTGTGGAAAACCTTATAGGGAACACCTTATACTAAAGGTGTGTGTGTGTGGGGTGGAAATCCTGAAGTGATTTATCTTGATCTGATTTTTTTTTCACATCTCAAAAACTTGGCATTTTAACGCGTGTGTGTAGTCTTTTCATATCCCCTGTATTGCTCCATGAAATATGGGAGAAAATGTTTTAAGACTGTTCTACGTGCTTCAGAAAAACCACCATAGAGCTAAACGTATTCCGTTTAATCTCGCCGGAGCTTTGGTCTTTGAGGCATCAAAATCAGTTGCACCATTCAAAATGCAACATATATCTTTTATACGGCGGTTTTCTAAGAAGGAAAAAAATGGGAAAACTGATAAACAATTGGGATCCATACTTAACAAAGGAGGACTGACAACTTTATGTACATATAGCAAGTAGGTAACGTGAATTGGCTCACTTCAGGGCTCTGGCTCAGGTGCTTCAGGAATCTATTTTGAAATAAATTAAAGAAGGTAAATAAATGCTATTTCCTGAAACTCCCTGAAATGTTTGGAGGTTCCATAACCATTATGTGCTTCTTGCTTAAAACAAGAATGGCCCAGGAAGGCCTTGTTCCGTTAACATTTGTGATGTGCAGAATAGCAAGGGTTTCCTCCTTGCTCTTCTCCCATCAATGCACTGTGTGCGATGAGGAAGATTGTAATCTTTTTACTAAGCTTCGATTAAGACTTAATAACTCCATCTAGTTTGCATTCCACATTCTCTGGGACCAAAATGGTAGAAGCACCGCCGCTCTCACGCTTGAGAGGCTACACTGCAGAGCACCTTTTGCTGCATCATTTCTGCCAGAAGTGATGAGAAATGGCACCATATTGTCTGCAAAAAAAACCTCTCTGCCTTTTGGAACACAGGGCTGTTGTATTGGGATTATTTGCTTATCCATCTGTGGGCAACAACAAGCCCATCCATTCAGTAGAACTCACATGCAAAATGTATTTGCCTTCCTTCCCAAAGCCAATACATGCAAGCCGATGTAAATTGTATTTGTTAAAAAAAAAAAAGGGCCCACACCTGAGCTAGGTTCTAATAACCGGGATAAGTGAAAAAGAAGAAAAAAAATACACGTTACCAGTACAAGAGTTGTATGTCTTAATGTGCATGGTCACTAACAGGATTCCCCTCCTAGGTAGCAAATCAGGGAGCATCTTTTAAAACGCTTGGAGTACCAAAAAATGAAAGAATTGCTAGGCATCGTTTTGGGAGAACTTAAGTGTCAAAGTGCTAAAAAAAAAACCACCAGTGATTGCAAATTACTATAATGTCATTTCATTTTAAACAGGTCCGGTTGCCCCCCCACCCCAATTAATGTTTCACAGTCCGCAAATGCATTCTACAAATAACCCTAAGAGCCCCCTGCCATACAACCAAGAGATGGCCAGAAACTATTAGTTTTAATTCACCGTTTTTGAGAATGAGACAGAGAGAAAAATTATTCTATGTTTAGTTTCAAGGGGGGAGGGGTCTGCGGGCGTGCAGATGAGCCTCTTCTTGTCTGGTTGGTTTGCAAGGTGTGGATCTGGAGCTCCCAACCAACCAAGGACCCCACAGCCCTCCTCCTTCCTGCAAACACCCCTCCCTTCTAGCCTTGATAATGTTCCCTAGTTGGGTCATGAAACGTCTGCAAGAAAACGTCGAAGAAGCAGCAGAATTCCAGAACACGGTGAATGCGGACAACCGTCCCACCCTGATTTTTTTGTGCGGCATGCCGCCACAACTTACAAAACAGGCAAGGCACCTGTTTGCGGGATTCTCCTCTTTCTCCCATCCAGAATGAACAAGCTTTCCCCCTCCCTCACCCCAGACTACCCCCCCAAACCGTCGCGTTCCTGGAATCCCCCCCCCCCAAACAGACGGATAAGCGATGCTGTGCATTGAAACAAACCATGCTCTGAGACATGCGGGACAAGTTTCAGAGAAGAAGAAATTAGAGACATAATTCTTTTTTTTTTTTTAAGGGATGGAGGTGGGAAAGGCGGGAGGTCTTTTTAAACCGTCTGAACCTGGCCGATTTCTAACCCGGGAGATCTTAATTAACCGGGGAGATCTTAATTAACCGGGCTGACTCAAGGTTGACTCAACCTTCCATCCTTCCGAGGTGGGTAAAATGAGGACCCAGATTGTTGGGGGGGCAATTTGGCCGACTCTGCAAACCGCTTAGAGAGGGCTGTAAAAGCCCTGCGAAGCGGTGTATAAGTCTAAGTGCCGTTGCTAGTGCTATTAACCACTTGTAGCAGCAACTTCTCAAGCGAGAGCGCTCTCTCCTCTTCTTCTTCCTCCTCCTCCTCCTCCTGGTAGAATTCAAACCCCGGGACCCGCAAATTAGGCTTGTCCCGGGACCCCCAACCCCGCAATTTGAAACAGCAGGTATCCCGTTGGAAGGAGGACTTGGGGGGGGGGTATTCCACCCTCCCTTGCGGCAGAGACCCGTCGCCACACCCACCCACCCACCCCTCCTCCCCGATCCGCCCCCTGGGATTTCCGCGAAACGCCGCCGGCTGCGGAGAAAGTCCGGGCGAGGCGGGAGGGACGCGGCGATCGGGGAGTGGGGGGGGGGCTCGTTCCCACCACCCCTCCCCAATAAGCGCCCCGCGAGTCGCTGGGCTGTTGGGCTGGCAGCCCGAAACCACCGCGCGCTTTCAGGACGCGAAGAGATCCAGGATCCGGGGAAGGGGTGATGGGTGGGTGGGTGGAAGGGGCGGAGGAGGTGGAAGGGTTTCCCACCGGGAAAAAGATCCTAGATTAATAATAATAATAATAATAATAATAATAATAATAATAATAATAATAATAATAATAATAATAATAATAATATGGCCGTAGGCAGATTTTGGGGGGGGGGGGGGCTAAGTGCTGCGCCCGTCTCTTTTGTTCCAATGGGGAAGAAACGGGGAGCCGGTGATCGGCCCTGGAGATCCCCCCCCCACCTTTCTTTCCTCCCGCTGCAACGTGGGTGGATTTCTTTCTTTCTTTCTTTCTTTCTTTTTGATGGCGACCCCCGGCTGGAGCGACGACACCGACCCGGACTCGGCAGGCGGCTCGGGGGGTGGGGTGGATAGCTGGCTGGCTGGCTGGGGGGGGGTGGTTGCCTTAAGAAATGCCGCGCGCCTCTTTCTCACGACCGGTAGCTCCTCCGCGCGCGCACAC
The DNA here is from genome assembly GCF_009769535.1 of Thamnophis elegans. Lineage (NCBI taxonomy): Eukaryota > Metazoa > Chordata > Lepidosauria > Squamata > Natricidae > Thamnophis > Thamnophis elegans. Next base: position 60,381,520 of record NC_045550.1, read on the forward strand.
ACTCACACTCAAACGCCCGATACACGGGTACCCACATAACTACTTGCGATTTCTTCCCCTCGGGCGCCGTTCCGTGCCTTTCTCTTCCTGCAGCGCGATTTTTTTGGGGGGGTTGTTATGATGATGATGATGATGGTTTTTTTGCAAGGCTCGGAATGTCACAACACAAATGCGTCCATTGTGCCTTTCTCTCTCTCTCTCTCTCTCTTTTTTTTTCCCCGAGCGCTCCCGGAGCCTCGCTTGAACTAGATCCCTTCTTTTTCTCCCACTTCCCTCGTGTGCTCATCCAACGTGATGGACAGTTGCTATGGTTTCGCGGCTCTGACGTCAAAGACATTAGAGAGAGAGAGAGAAAGGGGAGTGAGGGTGGGGGGAGGAAGCGCGTTTCTCACTGCTGGGATAACTTGAGCTCGTAAAAAAAAAAGAGCGAGCGAGCGAGAGAGAAAGAGAGCGAGGATTTCTTTCTCCAGCTGAGTCTGGCAGGGCGTAGTCCAAAGTCTCCCAAGCTTTGTTGTTAGGAGGGTGGGGGAATATTGCTCCAGAAATCTGACAAGCTCTTCCCTGGGTTGGGTCACTAGCTAAAAAAAAAGAGATGGGGAGAGGGGGGGGGAGAAGAAGAAGAAGGGAAAGGGGGGAATCCTCTTTTTTTTTTTGCAAAGGTGTAAAGGCATCTGGGATGCGTGCAGAATAAGACTGCAAAGGTTTTATTAGTGACTCTGTGAATATAGCCTGCAGATAAGCAACTGGGCACAAGTAAGAGTTGCAATGAAATGCCTTGCTTGGTCGTAGCAGGAATCTCGAGGTGGTGGCATCTAAGCTGGCTTTTCCCAACACCAACAACTGGCCCATGTTCGGGTGAGCTAAATAAATGGGGCAAAGTGAAGAAATAGTGGGTTTTTTTTTAGAAAGCTGGTCAGTCAGATAGGTTTAGTGAGCTCCCCCTTGAGCGGACACGAAGATGTACAGCCGTGATGGCAAACCTATGGCACAGGTGGCACGCAGAGCCCTCTCTGCGGGCACATATGCTGTCACTTCAGTTCAGTTCCACCGTGCATGCACGCGCACCTCCCTCCAGCCAGCTGGTTTTTGGGTCGTGTCCACATGCGCAGAGGGGCATGGGGGTGTGGTGCGTCTCCCGCAGCCCGCTTTTAGTCCCAGGAGGCTGCAGGGAAGCCAACTAGGCCCAAAAGGGGGCACGGGGGGGGGGGTGTTGCACGTGCATGTGCACGGGGGGTCACACGCACATACACAGCGGCAGAAGGTAGCATGGGGGGGTGCAGTGTGCTCCCCACAGCCTGTTTTTTGTTCCAGGAGGCTGCAGTGAGGCCTACTAGGCCCAAAATGGGTTGTGAAGGGGGTCGTATGTGCATGCGCGGGGAAGCACGGGGGTCGTGCTCGCAGGCACAAGAGGGCAAAGGGGAATGCACGGTGTCGTGCACACATGCGCAGAGGGTGGGGTGTCATGCACGCATTGCATTATGGGTATGGGCGCACGTGCTTTTGACTCGTGACAACAAAAAGATTAGCCATCGTTGATATACAACCTACGTATACCAGAAGCAAAAGTATCTTTGGAGAGAAGCAAAACAGAGTTGTGTAAATATGGATAAAGGTGCCTTGTTAAAAAAAAAAAAAGAGCATTAGGTTTCCAAGCTTTCTTTCATCTGGACGCCCTCAGAACAGAATCATGATTTTTCTATTTATTTCTTTTCAAATGTATTTGCCTTCTGGAGCCATAAACCTTCCCTTGGCAGTTAAGTGTGATCAGGCTGGGTATCTGAAATCGCTTATCAAGAAACAGCTGTTGAGTTCATGGTGTACTGAGCTTGGTTGTTGCCAGCCATTGGAAACACCCAGATTAGCTGGAAACAGGGCTAAACAAACAGCCAGGGACAAAACAATACTGTAATCAAGGAATTCTCAAAGAAGAAGCAGATGGCAGAACAAGCCACCATACACAAAGAGCAAGCAAACAGCAAGCAAACTTCACTCGCCTCTGCACTGATGATGTTACTTGGCCTGGTAGATAAAAGGTCTGCCGGAAGAGAGCCCACTTCAGAGAACGCCAAGGATAGCATAGTTCAATCCTGAGCTACATGTTATTCACTACAGTTTCACTACAGTTTTACTACAGTTTCACTACAGTTATTCAATTTACAGTCCCTTAGAGACCATTTGAAGTTAACAACGGACCCTCAGTTTTGAAGTTCAAACATCACTTCCCCTGTGGTCACATGATCACAATTTGTGCCCTTGGCGACTTGCCCACATGTACAGTCTTTCGCAGTGCTCCGTGATCATCTGAGTGCCGTTTACGAAGGTTTGGCCAGATTTTCTGGATGCATTTGCATCATATGCTATTGAATAGAGTTATTTAAATTTGAAGGAGGTGTAGCTTTAGGCTCTAGTGTGAGCCGAACAGGTTTGGTAGAGTTTATGATGGAGGGTCTTTTCCAAAGTCGTAAAATGAGTTAACTCAGGATCCATCCACGTTGCATGAATGCAGCCCAGGTCTCCATCCAATAGACTGGAATGGGGATAAGGTTGGGAGAAGATGCAAAAATGTAAGAGACACAACACGTTATGGGGAAAACAGCAAGAGGAAGGAGCATTATGTATATTTCCCTTTCTCTTTGAAGATGTTTATGGAAATTCTCAATCATACAGGCCGTGGCTGTTCCAACATGCAACTGGACTTTCCTGGGTTTTTTTTTTCCAGAATAAGAGTTGGAAGAGACCTTGGAGGTCTTCTAGTCCAACCCCCTGCTCAAGCAAGAAACCCTAAGAGCCGAGGTGGCGCAGTGGTTAGGGTGCAGTACTGCAGGCCACTTCAGCTGACTATTATCTGCAGTTCAGCGGTTCTAATCTCACCGGCTCAAGGTTGACTCAGCCTTCCATCCTTCCGAGGTGGGTGAAATGAGGACCCAGATTGTGGGGGCGATATGCTGACTCTGTAAACCGCTTAGAGAGGGCTGAAAGCCCTATGAAGCGGTATATAAGTCTAACTGCTTACTGTATATTGTTTCAAACAAATAACTGTCCAGATTCTTCTTAAAAACTTATAATGTTGGAGCACCCATAACCTCTGGAGGGAAGTCATTCCACTGATTTAATTGTTCTCATTGTTAGGAAATTTCTCCTTAGTTCTAGGTTGCTTCTCTCCTTGATTAGTTACCATCCATTGCTTCTTTTTCTGCCTTCAGGTCAGCGGTGGTATTCAGCCAGTTCTGACAGGTTCTAGCAAACCAGAAGCGGAAATTTTGAGTAGTTCATAGAACTGTCAAATACTACCTCTGACTGGCTCTTATTCGCTGCCTCCGAAGTCCCAGCTGATCGGCTGGGTCTTCTTCTGTTGCCCTGCACAGGAGAACAGAGCTAGAAAGCAGGTTAGTGGGGCGGGGAAGGAATGGAGATTTTGCAGTATCCTTCCACTACCATGCCCACCAAACCACGCCCACAGAACCAGTAGTAACAAATTTTGAATCCTACCACTGCTTCAGGTGGTTTAGAGAATAGATTGACTCCCTCTTTTTTGTGACAGATATTGGAGCATCACTAGTCCTTCTTTCCCTTAAACTAGACCAGAGGTGGGTTCCTACCAGTTCGCACTTATTCGGTAGAACCGGTTCGTCAAATCTACCAAACCGGTTAGAAGAGGTTCCACCAGTGGACCCAGAAAGCAGGCCACACCTACAGAAGAGGTTCCAAAAATTTTTGAAACCCACCACTGGTCTTTGGATATGATTATTCTACACTATCATGCTCCTATTTATAAAACTCAGTGCCTCTGTGAAAGGTAAGGATGACTACTGCGTTTGTGGTGCAATCAGAAGAGTGCGTATGTTGAAGTTGTTTGAACGCAAACCAAAGATGCCTTTTAAACAACAAGTTTACATCATATTCTTATGCATGCCAGTGCTGTGTGTGAGATAATTTAAGGTGGTTCTGACAAGTGTCGTCGGCATCTTCATATCCGGTCACATGGGCGGCAAGCCACTCCCATCCGGTCACATGGGTGGCAAGCCACTCCCACAAAGGAGGCCACACCCACAGAGTAGGTTCGAACAATTTTTGAAACCCACCACTGAACCAGACATACCTGATTCCTGCAACCGTATATGTGTTTTAGCCTCCAGTCTCCTAATCAACGGTTGCTTTTCTCCGCACTCTTTCTAGAGTCTCAGCATCTTTTTTTTATATCATGGCAACCAAGGCTGGATTTGCCACCTTGAGTTATTTATAAAGTAGTAAAGGTGGCATGAAAATCCAATAAATAAATAAATACAAGAGGAAAGAAGTCTGGGATAAAAGAGACTAAATAGTAATTTGGGTTATACTTATAAATAAATAAAATGATATAAATAAATACTACATCATTTATATTACCAACTGTCAGGCTCCAAAACCCAAGAAAGACATATAGTGATTCTTCCAAGCAGATTTCTTTATTGTTCAACACCTACAGACAGATTCTTGCCAAACTGAAGCAAACTACCACCTCCATAAAACATATACTCTGGGAACCATTAGGGAGAGGATAGATTTGCCCTCTTTCACACAAACTATGTGAATTGAGTATCTCTTGATCCTCTGGAATGCACACCCTCCCTCCTGGGAATCCAGGCTACATTCCATTACAGCTGCCCGCTTTTTATGCAAGGGACTCTGGGTAGAGTTGAGCTGCACTTACCTTAACAACAATTTTCTGGTTGTGAGTGCGCATGTCAGGTAGTAACTCTGCCAGCCACGGCCCCAAACCGCTTCTATTGATGGCACCATCTTGTTTTTTGCTTCTGTTCATACGCAGAAGCAATTTTTTTACTACTATGCATGTGTGCATAGCGCATCACTGACTGAACCAGCAGAAGCCAGAACTCACCCCTGGTGCACACGGATCTTTGGGGCAGAAATGCAACTTCAAACATGCAGCTAACTAACGGTGAGTACAGTAGATGTGCCGCGGAACTCAACTGGGCAGTGTGGGCAGGGGTAATGAGCCAGAAAGTTAGTTATAAATGGATAGGATAGCGCAAGAGGAGGTGGGGCGGGACCAGCCAGTAATCACAACCTCCGGTTCACCCAAACTGGTCCGACCAGGCAGCAGACCACCACTGACTCTGGGTGGCTTACAAGATTTCAAAATAAACAACCGCTCCCCACACAAACATAATAGCAATAACACCTAGACTTATATACCGCTTCGCAGTGCTTTTACAGCCCTCTCTAAGGGTTTACAGAGTCAGCCTATTTGCCCCCAACAATCTGGGTCCTCATTTGACCCACCTTGGAAGGATGGAAGGCTAAGTCAACCTTGAGCCGGTGGGAATCGAACTGCCGAACTGCAGCTAGCAGTCAGCAGAAGTAACCTGCAGTAAAGCATTCTAACCACTGCGCCACCACGGCTCAAAGATAAACTACAGATAGCTCTCGTCTTACAACCATTCATTTAATGACCATTAGACGTCACAAGGGCATTGAAAAAGAGCGGCTTATGACTGTTTTTCATAGTTGTGACCATTGTAGCTTCCCCATGATCAGAATTTGGATTCTTGGCAAATGTCTCATATTTATTACAATATGAACAACTGCCTCATATTTATTACCACTGCAGTGTCCCGGGGACATGTGACCACCTTTCTGGCCATGGATGTTAAGTAAATCACTACAGTTGTCCAGTTAGTAATACAGTTGTTAAGTGAATCTGGAGGTGCCGGATTCACTTAACAATTGAATTACTAACTTAACTGTAGTGATTCACTTAACACAGGACTGAAATCCTCAGAAGTCTGTTACCAGTTCATTGAGTCTGCTACCGAGTACGTGTGCATGTGTGCCTGAAGCGCGCCCGCACAGCGCTAAAAAAGGAACATTTTGAAGCCTTCCGAGTCTGCAAAGGTAAGTAGAACAGTTACTGGGGAGGGGGGCACTCCACTGTCCACACGATTTTGGTTAGCTAGAAAACAGGAAATCCAATGATTCTTTTAGGCCAGTGGTCCCCAACCCCCGGTCCGTGGACCGGTGCCGGGCCGTGGAGTACCTGGCACCGGGCCGCGCAGTGGCCGGGGGCCATGATCGCTGCAGCGGCTGGGGGCCATGATCCCTGCTGCCTCTTCACCCACACGCGCAGCCTGAGATCAACCCCGGGACTCGAACCCGAGAACCGCCTCTCCGGTCCAAACCCCACTCCCACCCCGGCCGCCCGCCCGGCCGCCTTGGTAGCCCGTGGAGACGGAGCGCGTTCGGTTCACCGCTACCTGGGGGCGCCGTCCCCATGACGTCACCGTGGAGTCCTCGCCTCCTTCCCTGGCGAGGCTTTCTCCCCGCCAGCCAATCAGAGGCCAGTCCCCGGGCAAGCGGGGACAAGTTGCTGGCCGGTCGAAGCAGAAGCGGGAGATTGGAGGGGGGGGAGAGAGAGAGAGAGAGAGAGAGAGCGCTGGGCGGGTGGCAGCGCGTTCCACAGCGGACTAGGCGCGCCGCGGGCTGCCAACCCCCCCCCCCACACACACGTACACACACTGCCTCTCTGGCAATTGGCTGCCCAGGAAGGGAGCGGGGAGGTTTCACAGATAGGAACGTGATGGGGTTTGTTTTCTTCCCCCACTCCTGAGCCCTTTTTTTTTTTTTTTTGCTTGCCTTCTGGGGTCTCCGCCGTGGAGCAGCCGAGGTCAGATGGGGAGGCGGAGAGAGAGAGAGAGAGAGAGAGAGAGAGAGAGAGAGATGGGCGGGTGGCAGCTGTCTGTGAAACATCTTCCCCTCCCCACCTCCTGGGCAGCCAATTGCCAGAGAGGCACGGTGGGGGTGGTGGGGGTGGAAGGAAATAAAAAGAGAAGTTGCCCTTTCATTTTGCAATCTCTCTCTACGACCTTGTTTCATTCTCTTCCCTTTTGTTTCGTCCTCATTTCTCAATCTCAGCAACTTTAACACTTTTGGACTTCAACTTCCCAAATTACCCAGCCAGCTAGAATAGATAGATAGATGGTGGATAGGTGATTGATAGATAGAGAGGGATGGATGGATGGATGGATGGATAAATAGATAGATAGATGATAGATAGATAGAGGATATATACACATACACGCATACACACATACATACACAGAGAGAGACAGAGACAGAGACAGACATGGATGGATAGATATCACAGAAGTGAGTACACCCCCTCACATTTTATCAATATTTAAGTATATCTTGCAGCAGTTTAGACATTAATGGCTGGGGGCCATGATCGCTGCAGAACAACGCCCCCCCACCCCTGCGCGCGCTCAGCGGGCCACGGTAAAATTATCAAAGGCTGACTGGTCCGCGGCGATAAAAAGGTTGGGGACCACTGTTTTAGGCAACAAAAACGAAATGCACAGGTACAGTATAGGTGGTACTTTGCTCAATAGTAGCAACTGTGAGAGGGACCTTGGAATCCTAGTGAACAACCATTTAAATAGGAGCCAGACGTGTGCAGCAGCTGCCACAAAAGCCAACACAGTTCTAGGCTGCATAAACAGAGGGATAGAATCAAGATCACGTGAAGTGTTAATACCACTTTATAATGCCTTGGTAAGGCCACACTTGGAATACTGCATTCAGTTTTGGTCACCACAATGTAGAAAAGATGTGGAGACTCTAGAAAGAGTGCAGACAAGAGCAACAATGATGATTAAGGGACTGGAGACTAAAACATATGAAGAACGGTTTCAGGAAGTGGGTAAGTCTAGTTTAATGAAAAGAAGGACTAGGAGAAACACGATAGCAGTGTTCCAATATCTCAGGGGTTGTCACAAAGAAGAGGGAGTCAAACTATTCTCCAAGGCACCTGAAGGTAGAACAAGAAGCAATGGGTGGAAACTAATCAAGGAGAGAAGCAACTTAGAACTGAAGAGAAATTTCCTGACAGTTAGAACAGTTAATCAGTGGAGCAGCTTGCCTCCAGAAGTTGTGAATGCCCCAACACTGGAAGTCTTTAAGAAGACGTTGGATAGCCATTTGTCTGGAACGGTATGGGGTTTCCTGCCTAGGCAGGGGGTTGGACTAGAAGACTTCCAAGGTTCCTTCCAACTCTGCTATTGTATTGTATTGTATTGTATTGTATTGTATTGTATTGTATTGTATTGTATTGTATTGTATTGTATTGTATTGTATTCTAACTAATATAAATCGTGCATCACAGCTGATGGTCGGAAATACCAGTTCACCCAAACCGGTAGCCTTTCACCCCTGACTTAACATCTGCGGCAAGAAAGGATGTAAAACAGGGCAAAACTCACTGTCTTGTTTAACTATGGAAATTTTGAGATCAGTTGTGGTGGTAGGTTAAGGATTATCTATATTAACTATAAACCATCAATAGTAGCAGAACCTATTCCTTTCTCTCCCCCCCCCCTTAATCCTGGGCTATGGTTTTCAACACCTTTCAAGAGGCGATTTAGATGACCAGAAGGAAAGCTGTTAAATTTCTTGGTATGCTTACTTGTCATCGGTGGTTAGAGACCTACAGCTCCATCAATGCTTACGTTCCACAGAGCTCAAGTCTCTTTATCTCATCACCCTACTCAGATTTTTGCTGCTGTCTTCCCTGTTGCATCCTGGGACAAACACTCTAACACAAAACAAGAAGCACGATTGTGAAGCCGAATTCTGGGATTCAAATAAGCCATTTGTTATTAACTGCAGCTGCTTCTTACTCTCTTCCACTTGCTGCCTGGCTATTGACACCTGTTTTAACAAAGAAGCAATAACATACCAAAAGGAAATAAAATAAGGGTTTATTTAATTTGGTCTCTGACAAAAACAGGCATGTTAAAACACTTGACATGCTATTTCTTTTGCCTAATTGCAACCTTTTTCTTTTCTTTTTTAAAAAAAGCAGAACTTGACAGACACTGCATATTCTTAGAGCAGAAGGAAAAAATAAACCAGAAGTGTCATCTCCTCCCCAAATTACTTTAGTTTGAATGAGGCTATAATCAAATATACATTGGTGGCTCACGATGTCTTGTTGTTGTTAGTTGTGAAGTCGTGTCTGACCCATTGCGACCCCCTGGACAATGTTCCTCCAGGCCTTCCTGTCCTCTACCATCCTCTGGAGTCCATTTAAGCCCACACCTATTGCTACAGTGACTCCATCCAGCCACCTCATTCTCTGTCGTCCCCTTATTCTTTTGCCCTCAATCTTTCCCAGCATTAGGCTGTTCTCCAGGGAGTTCTTCCTTCTCATAAGGTGGCCAAAGTATTTGAGTTTCATTTTCAGGATCTGGCCTTCTAAAGAGCAATCAGGGTTGATCTCCTCTAGGACTGACCTGTTTGATCTCTTTGCAGTCCAAGGCACTCGTAGGAATCTTCTCCAGCACCATAGTTCAAAGGCCTCAATTCTTTGGCGCTCAGCCTTTCTTATGGTCCAACTTTCACAGCCATACATTGCAACTGGAAAAGGCATAGCCTTGACTATAGGAACTTTTATTGGCAGGGTGATGTCTCTGCTTTTTACTATGCTGTCTAGATTTGCCATAGCTTTCCTCCCCAGGAGCAAGCACCTTTTAATTTTTTGGCTGCAGTCCCCATCTGCGGTGATCTTGGAGCCCAGAAAAATAAAATCTGTCACTGCCTCCATTTCTTCCCCATCTATTTGCCAGGAATTGAGAGGTCTGGATGCTATGATCTTAGCTTTCTTAATGTTGAGTTTCAAACCAACTTTTGCACTCTCGTTCTTCACCCGCATCAAGAGGCTCTTTAGTTCCTCTTCACTTTCTGCCATTAGAGTGGTATCATCTGTATATCTGAAGTTATTGATATTTGTCCCAGCAACCTTAATTCCAACTTTAGATTCATCGCCTTTCTCATGATGTCCTCTGCATATATATAAGTTAAATATAATATAAATATAAGAGTAAGTTAAATATAAGTCACGATGTCTAGGTCTGGTCTTATTTTCCTTAACTGTAAATTGCATCGGAGTCAACGCTTTTAGTTACTAACACCCACACAAAACCCAGGGATTTAGATTTCTTCTTCCCCCTGTATTTTGACTTTTGATTTGGTAAACAAGACCGAAGGATTGAACAATTTCCCTCTTCTTCATTAGCCATGTCATCTCCATCAAAGGAAAGAACATTCAACCTGGCAATGAATAATGAGGGTTTCAACAATAATGAGGGATTCACCAAATAAGCAATGAAAGGCTGGATTTACATGTCGCCTTAAACCAGGGTTGGATTAGCTTGTTGTGAACAAGTCACAGTGGGCGGGATCCCTGCCAGTTCTAACCTCTTCTATAGAAGAGGTTCCACAAATCTACAGTGACGTTTAGAACTGGTTCCAGCTCCCTCCCCCCGCCATCCACACATCATCAAGATGAAGAGTGAGAGGAGGAATTCTGGGAGTCCACAAGTCTTAAAGCTGTCACGTTTGAACACTCCTGAGGTTTTTTTTCCTAAAGGGTTAGGGGTGTGAGGGTCTTGTAACTTGACAGCTTTAAGACTTGCGTGCTTCAAATGCCAAAGTTTCTGAGCCAACATTTTGGTTGCTAAGCAAGAGCGTTGTTAGGTGAGTTTCACCACATTTTACAAGTTGGCCACGCCCACCCACACATGACTGCCAAGCCATTCCCACCCAGTCACATGGCTGGCAAGCCACTCCCACCCGGTCACATGGCCAGCAAGCCACTCCCACAAAGCAGGCCACACCTACAGAAGAAATTGTAAAAAAAATTGAAACCCACCACTGGCGGGATCACAGGTACTATGAGCCCTGGTGGCGCAGTGGTTAAGTGCAGTATTGCAGGCAAACTCTGCCCACAGCCAGGAGTTCAACCCTGACAAGGCTCAAGGTTGACTCGGTCTTCCATCCTTTCGGGGTAGTAGCCTCCCGCCGCTGCTACTACCGGTTCGGCCGATCCAGGCGAACCAACAGCAACCTACTCTGGTCCAAGCTGATAGGACATAGGTAAGGTGGCTGGCTGGGGAATTCTGGGAGTTGAAGTCCACACATCTTAAAGTCACACTGATCTAGCAAAGCAACCAAAACTAGCAGCCTACAATTTGGTTATTTAGCTCAGCTGGATTTGAGCTGGCAAGCAAAGCAAGAGACTTATTGTTCATTTGGTAATGTGTGCAAGACAATGATTTTTGTATTTTTGATAGAGTGAGGGTGTCAAAAGGTGGAAATAACACAGTTTTTCCTCTGTGTTCTACAACTGCCCAACCCAGAGTAATAGAATTGAACAGAACCCTGTAAATAAATTTCATGCACAAACTGTCTTGTATGTGGTAAATGTTCTCAGCCAATAATTACAAAGATTAGCTTTTAATGGGTAATCTTCTATGTAGGAGAAAGTGCCTGTTAACTTAAGGTTAATTCTCAGAGGTCTGGTAATATTAGCATAGCAGATTTCTTACTGATAGTTGCCAGTTAAGAGATATTTATTTTGCCTGTTATGAGAAGGTCACCTAAAAGCTGCCACTGTATGGGAGAACATAGAACATCAATCTGAGCTTGTAGTCTAAAGTTGAACTTACTTATTCCTAAGAATTGGGGTTCATTCTTTCATTCCTCATAGAAGGTTCTTGTTGTTGTGGCCCACCAGCAGAGCTGGCAGCAGATTCGGACAGTGAGGAGGTTGGGGAGGAACATGGGCCAGTCCTGGAGTCTGAGGAAGGCTCAGACAAGGGCTCTGTGTCAGAGGCAGAGATGGGGCCAGGGCCATCTGACAGTTATCAGCTCCCTTCAGAGTCAGATAGCAGAGAGGCAGATGAACAGCTGGAGCCTGTTCCCAGTGTGCGCGTGCGCAGAGTTGCCAGATGAAGGGAACAGCTAAAGAAAGGGGTCGACTTGGCAGTAAGACCACAGATGGATAGTGAATGGCCCCTCCCATAGGAAATAAAAGAGGAGTGAAAGGGGAATGGAGTTTGCAGGAGACAATTAGTTTGCTTAATTGGTTCGGGACTCTCTGAGACTTCTTGCCAAGTTTTGCAGATATCAGCCCTCCAAGCCAGATAAGGTCTGTGACTGTAAATCCTCCCTTGAAAGACTTTCCTGGATGTGAATGAGAAGAATTCACAGTAAATTAATAAAAGGGGCTTTTGTTGGGACAAGAGTTTGCTTCATGCTCTTGGGAAGACTAGGTCAGAACACTTGTACAAATGCTAAACCACAATTAACAAACTCGAGCACTGAGTTTGCACAGCGGATATTCACCCTAAAAGAATCACATGGAAATGAAAGGTTATTAAGGATTTCTTTGAAGGAACTTGGGGTCTGCAAAATTTTAGATTTAAGTGCATTCATACTTACCTTGGGAACTAAAAAAAAATGTACAAACTGACCAAAGATTTAGATCTGACCAAAGATTTAGATCTAATAGTAAAAGAGGAGGTCAATTGCTGGGAAACAGAGTTCAGGGGATAAAATCATATAATCCATCCTGCACTTCCCTAATTTCAGATGTGGGGGAGAATTTTTGTAATGTAAAATTAAAATTCAGTTAATAGCATGGTTGATTTCTTTGTCCACTTTTTGTATGCTCTCCATATGAGGCCACTATTCACATAGTTTATAGTTTGTGTTAAGGCAGGGGTGTCAAACTTGATTTCATTGAGGGCCGCATCTGGGTTGTATTTGACCTCGGAGGGCTGGGATGGGCATAGCAGTTAGCAATAGCAGTTAGACTTATATACCTCTTCATAGGGCTTTCAGCCCTCTCTAAGCGGTTTACAGAGTCAGCATATTGCCCCCAACAACAATCCGGGTCCTCATTTTACCCACCTCGGAAGGATGGAAGGCTGAGTCAACCCTGAGCCGGTGAGATTTGAACAGCCGAACTGCTGAACTGCAGTCAGCTGAAGTAGCCTGCAGTGCTGCATTTAACCACTGCGCCACCTTGGCTCTTCACTCTTCCGGGCATGGCCGGAGTGGGCATGGCAAGCTTAACATCCCTTGTGTTGGGGGCACCTGTGGTGGCCAAGTACTGAGGCAGCACTTTCCTGAGACCCTCACTCACTCCCATTATAATCTCCTTCCTTCCTTCCCTTCTTTTTCATTCCCTCTTCCTTCTAATTTCTTCTTCCTTCCTCTTTCCTTCCTTTTCCTTTCTTGCTCTCTTCCCATCTTCCCATCTTTTTCGTACTCTTTCCCCTTTCCTGTCCCTTCTTGCATGCTCAAATGCAAAAGGGGAAACATTTATCCTTTTGTTTTGTTTTTAATTTGCTTTTATAGCCCTCTGGCAGTGAAAACAGAGCTCAGGGGGCCACATGCAGCCACCCTGCGTCCTGTTTTTGGCTGTGACGGCCTCTTGCAGCCCTCTGCCAGTGAAAACAGAGCATTGGGATTGCACGCAGCCACCCCGCACCTCACACACAGCCCCCCCAAGTTCCATTTTCGCTGGCAGAGGCAGTGCGCGCCAGTCCTTTGCTGTTTCCAGGCTGGCCCAACGGGCCAGATCTAAGCACCCCATGGGCTGAATCCTGCCCATGGGCCTTGAGTTTGACACCCCTGTGTTAAACTATTTCTTTACTTGCCCGAGACTCAGATGTTATATTGGATCAAAACTACAAAAATTTTCATTCGGAACTCTAGTCCACCATAATGCTCACTTAAGCAGTCTTGGGCAACAGTTCCGTGGCCAAATCTGGGGATATGACACCATCTTTCTCTTGTTTACAACACAATCCTTTCAGCAGTTCCAAGAAGTTTCCACACCCGTTTGAACATTTTAGGTTACTCTGAGGGCACAGATAAATCTCCAAGGGACCTCAACGACTCTCAGGGAGAGGGCTAATGACCAGATGACTGCAAGCAATATAAATCTTTCCATTCTCCACCATAGCCGAGGTGGCGCAGTGGTTAGGGTGCAGTACTGCAGGCCACTTCAGCTGACTGTTATCTGCAGTTCAGCGGTTCTAATCTCACCGGCTCAAGGTTGACTCAGCCTTCCATCCTTCCGAGGTGGGTAAAATGAGGACCCGGATTGTTGTTGGGGGCAATATGCTGACTCTGTAAACCGCTTAGAGAGGGCTGAAAGCCCTATGAAGCGGTATATAAGTCTAACTGCTATTCAGTCAGAACTGAAGAAGCTTCTTGGATGAGAAGTGAAACATCTTCAAGCAAAAATAAAGAAAGTCCAGTTGCCTTTTGACAAAGCACTTTTGGGACAACCATGACCTGGATGACTGAGAATCTCCATAGACATTTACCAAGAGTTATAATGCTCCCCTAGTTTTAGAAATGGTTGCATATAAATGTAGCGTAAATAAGCTGGAAAGACTGGGGTAACCCATAGGAATTTAGCAGTAGAAAGTTCAACAATTATTTCATCCGATGGGCTTTGGGGAGTTGTAATCAAGGACATCTGGAGCAGAGGTGAGTTTTTGCCAGTTTGCCCTGAATCAGGAAAACCGGTAGAGGCAGCCATGGGAGGCTCCACCCACCCGCCAGACACTTCTGCGCATGTGCAGAAGCATCGCACATGCACGAGTGAACCGTTAGTAAAGGTTGCCAGATGGAGGTACCGTATTTTTCAGAGTATAAGACACACCTTTTTCCCTCAAAAAAGAGGGTGAAAATCTGGGTGCATCTTATACACTGAATGCAGCATTTTTGGCCTCCCAAAACCCCGCCCCCTTGCAAAAATGGCTATGCATAGCCTTTAGGAGGCTTGTAGAGTGCTCCTGGGGACTGGGGAAGGCAGAAATGAACAAAAAACAGGCCTCCTAAAGGCTATTCATGCCCTTTTCTTGACAAAAAAATGGATAATTTTTGCTCGTTTTGGGGGCCCACCAGCCCCCAGGAGCACTGTACAAGCCTCTTAAAGGCTATGCATGCCCTTTTTTTGACAAAAAGCGGGCCCGTTTTTTCGCAAAAACGGGCCATTTTTGGAAGGTCTGCAGAGTGCAAAAACTTTTTTTAAAAATTTGCCTCTTCAAAATCTTGGTCCGTCTTATACTCCAGTGCATCTTATACTCCGAAAAATACGGTAAATTTAATGTGAGTTAGACTAATGGGTCCTGCATTAACCATAGTCATATACAGTAAGTAAAAAAAACTTAAAGAAAAATTGTTATGTTGCTTTTTGCTGCTAAAGCTAACTTCTTAATCTATTTAAATACTTTCCTCTCCTCTCCTCTCCATAATCTTGTCAGCTTGACAGTTGCATGAATAAAACCATGTTTTTGACAACTTGATTACTGTATGAAACACTGGAGGATATAACTGCTAATCTTTCATGTTGTGAAGTAAGTTTTAGCAACATTTAATGATATTCTGTACGTTGATACAAATAGTCATTCCATGGAATTCTACAGAAAATTCCAAATGGAATGGCGAAGGAAGGAAGGATCAACTCATAAATATGTGGAAGATTAGCCAGACGCTTAATTCATGGCAAAGGACAGGACTGCCCTTATCATCTCAAAAAGCCAATGTCAAGAAGACTAATAGTTACTTCTCCGGAGACTACAATTCTTCCCCTCTTTTAGGAGACAGAGCTATGGATGGCACACGTTTCATCTTCAACATGTTAAATTAAGAGTGCAGTGACAATTGGACCTTGGGCCATCCATTTCTGGTCAGGTGCAGACACAAAGGATGACCTTGGCTTTCTAGAAAGAATTTTGTTGTGGCTACATAGTATGTGACTCCTTACAATCCCCCCTCCCATTTTCCCACAATAGAAAATGCATAGCAGAATAATAGAAAGTGTGGCAGGCCAAAGACCCAAAAGAAAAGATGGCTGCAGGCCCGACACACACTTTGAGATAAAACAGCAGACGATGAGGTCTACATCAAATATCCTGGCATTGATTGATAGGGCATCTTTTCTTCTTATTCTATACCAGTGATGGCAAAGCTTTTTCGTACCCATGTGCCGACCTGTGTGATGGAAACAGCATGCAAAACCATCCCGCGAGGGATGTGTGGCCTCGCTGGCCCTTGCATGCGTGGGAGCGGCAAAAGCCAGAAGAGCAGCGTTCCATCGTGCATGCGTGTGCTGGCACCCAAATTTCCGGTTTCCAGCACAGGCCCAACAAACAGCTGGCCGTTGTGCATGCGTGCAACGGAAACCCAGATGTTTGGGTGCATGAGTGCCAGAACGCTGGCCTTCCAGATTTTGCCACGCACACAAAGGCCAGCTGCCCAATGCCCGTGTGTGCAGAGGAACCAGTGAGGCCGCGTGTTCCTCACAGGATGGTTTTGTGTGCCATTTCCGGCATGTGTGCCATAGGTTTGCCACCACGGTTCTATACTATACGACAGTGTTTCTCAACCTTGACAACTTGAAGATGTCCGGACTTCAACTCCCAGAATTCCCCAGCCAGCATTTGCTGGCTGGGGAATTCTGGAAGTTGAAGTCCGGACATCTTCAAATTGCCAAGGTTGAGAAACATTGCTATACAATGATTTATTGTAGTGGCCCTCAATCTTTTGGGCACTAGAGACCTGTTCCACAGAGAAAGGTTTTTCCGTGGACAGGAAGGGGCATGGTTTTGCATTCTACCTATATCCCAAGGATGGGGCTTTGGGTTTTTTTCCCCGTGGCTCACTTCCTGGCATGCCACGGATCAGTGCCGGTTCATGGACCAGGGTTTGGGGACCCCTGATTTGTTGAATAAGCCAAAGTTGGTTTAGTTCCAAGGGACTAGAGTAAAAGCCATTGTAGAAAGTTAACACCAGGGGTGGGTTCCTGCCAGTTCTAACCTCTTCTATAGAAGAGGTTCCACAAATCTACAGTGCCGTTTAGAACCAGTTCCAGCTCCCTCCACTCGCCCATCCGAACATCATCAAGATAAAGACCGAGAGGAGGAATTCTGGGAGTTGAAGTCCACAAGTCTTAAAGCTGTCAAGTTTGAACACCCCTGGGCGTTTTTATTCCTAAAGCGTTAGGGGTGCAAGGGTCTTGTAACTTGACAGCTTTAAGACTTGCATGCTTCAAATGCCAGAGTTTCTGAGCCAACATTTTGGTTGCTAAGCAAGAGCGCTGTTAAGTGAGTTTCACCACATTTTACAAGTTGGCCACGCCCACCCAGTCACATGGCTGTCAAGCCACTCCCACCCAGTCACATGGCCAGCAAGCCACTCCCACCCAGTCACATGGCCCCAAGCCACTCCCACCCGGTCACATGGCTGTCAAGCCACTCCCACCCAGTCACATGGCCAGCAAGCCACTCCAACCGGTCACATGGCTGGCAAGCCACTTCCACAAAGCAGGCCACACCTACAGAAGAGGTTCTAAAAATTTTGAAACCCACCACTGGTTAGCACCCACCTGTCTCCTAGGAGAATGAAATATTTTGAGAAATATTAAAAAGACAGAATATTGTTTCCCTAAAGGAGAAACATTCTCTTGGAAAGCAGCCCCCACCTTTTATAATAGCCTCAACAGGACTGGGCCAGCCCATCTACAAGAAAAAAGATCTTCAGCTTCAGGATGATGGGATTAGCCCCTTCATTGCATCACCCAGCAAGCTTCAACCAAGCCTGGGACTTAGACAGCCTACAGCGTTGGCAGTGACCCCTACAACAACCAATACAATACATTTTCTTGCACAGGAACAGGAAGCTCAAGTTCAAAGCCCAAGAGAAAATATAAAAGCCACCTGCTCTCAACTCCATGTGGTCAGCGGTTCCACCACAAAACCGTGTTCGACTAAAGGGCGCTCGACGAAACCACGTAGCTGACGTCATTACAGCGCGACAACAGCGCGGAGACAGACGCACGCTGTAAATGCTAAACCTAAAATTAACCCCTAAACCTAAACCTAACCCCCCTAAACCTAACCCTAAACCTAACCCTAAACCTAACCCTTAACCTAACCCTAAACCTAACCCTAAACCTAACCCTTAACCTAACCCTAAACCTAAACCTAATCCTAACCCTTAACCTAACCCTAAACCTAACCCTAACCCTTAACCTAACCCTAACCCTAACCCTAACCCTAACCCTAAACCTAAACCTAACCCTAAACCTAACCCTTACCTTAACTTGAATTGGCTTGCTTTCAAAGCGCTATTTAAAGCACCCTTCTTTCTCCGCGCTCGCTGTTGTTGATGACGTCAGCGACGCGGTTTAATCGGGCATGCTTTAGTCGAGCGCGGTTTTGTCGTGCCACAGTGGTCAGCTACACCAGAACCATGTGCTTGATGGTTCTGCTCCATTAAACCCTCTTTCAATCAGCCTCCATGTTTCCAGTGCCTTTATCCCTACTTGGAACTGAACCAGATGAATATTTCTTCCAACACCTTCAAACTTGGCAACTTTAAGACTGGTGGACTTCAACTCCAGAATTCCTTAGCGAGCCATGCTGGCTGGGGAATTCTGGGAGTTGAAGTCCACCAGTCCTAAAGTTTCCAAGTTTGGAGATTCTTGGACTAGAGAAAAAAAAAAAAGACCTTTCCAACTAAGGTTGAGATAGATTGAAATACACTGAGCTATCTTTTCCAAACTCAACACTGTCCTCCATAACTGATTTTTTCTTATGGCACCACAGAAGGAGTGGAGCTTCTCATCCGGTGTTTATAAGCCCTGCCCTCATAATCAGGTTTTCTCGGCCTCCCCCTCCCCAGACTGTTTCTGAAGCCTGAAGAAGTTTGTAAACCTCTGCTCTGTAACTCCAAATGAGCTTATTTGTGTTAGTTGTGCATGTCCCAGGAAGAATACAATATGTGCATTGTTTGTCTGACTTCGTGGTCAAATAATATGAGGGCACTTCTTTGAAACATGTGACTATTAAGAAAGGCCATTTTTTTTTGTCTACACAAGATAATTCCTCAGGAAGAAACTTAAGCCAGTTGATGGCCCTGGATCTTGATTTGCATTAGAGATAGTCCTCAACTTATGACAATTGAGCCCCAAAGTTCTGTTGTTAAGTGAGACATTTGTTAAGTGAGTTTTGCCCCATTTTCATTTAGCGACTGTTCAACGTCACAACAGCATTGGGGAGAACAAAGTTACTTATGATTGTTTTTCACAATTAAAGTTATTGTAACATCCCCATGGACACGTGACCAGAATACGAACACTTAGCCATTGGCATGTACTTAGACGGTTCTACGGTTCCAGGGTCATGTGATCACTATTGGAAATCTTCCTAGCCAATTTCTGACAAGCAAAGTCAATGGGAGAGGCTAGCTTTGCTCAACAACCAAATGATTCAGTTAATTCGCCCAAGGTTATGTTGGAAGAAATGTCCTTCTGGGTTCAGTTCCAAGTGGGGAAAAAGACACTGTGTTCATGGAAGTTGCTTGGAAAGAAGGTTTATTGATGACGGACAGGACCACCTGGGTTTGAGTTCCTGGGGGCAGGGAAGGGAAGAGATGCTGAGTGCCCTGGTTTTATGCCCTCTCTGGGCTTTTGAATTTGAGCTCGTATTCTGATTCATTGTCAGATTCCCATGGGGCCACGCAGGGGGAAATCTGTAGGCTACCCTGAGTCCCAAGCTTGGTTGAGCCTTGCTGGATGATGATGTAATGAAAGGGCTTTGGGCAATTCCAACTATGGCTCTGCCTGAAGATTGGTAGATCTTTGTTATGTAGAATAGACTGGCACAGGCCTTAATGACCCATTGACAAAGGTATGAGTGGGGGCTGAGTTTCTGCCTCCTTTTTAGGGGAAATATTCTGTCCTTTTAATATTTCCTAAAATATTTCATTTTTCTAGGATAGGG